>NW_027468915.1:0-70000 GCF_051014615.1 Bombus vancouverensis nearcticus | reverse complement strand
ATTTTATTTTGTTTTTTTTTTTATTATGGGTAATAGCACAGAAATCCCCATGCTATAGTAATTAGCAAATGATACAAAAATGTAAGTATTTGTAGAAACAAATAAGAACGTTTAATAAAGGAAAAATTAAAAAGAAAATGATAGATACTTCTACCTCTCAGAGTGATCAAGCAAAAGGACCAAACGCATCGAGATCTACAGTAAGACACGGTAAACCGGCCTATCCTGTTCAATATCCATGTTTAGTGTCCTATTATAAATGTATGGCATGAACAAGAACGGCAATCAAAATAATAAATCAGCAATAGCATTCGTAAATGATATGTTAATTACATCAGAAACAATAAACCGTGACAAATAAAAATCCAGCTGCAAGACCTAGTCAAGAAAGTAGAAAATTACGCTTTCCAACACGGAAGCTAAGAATCTACACCCATAAATGTGAAACAATCTCGTTCAGTCCATATATTTCAAAAACTTCAAAAGCAAAGTACGACGTGAGAATAAATTCGAAAATATTCTTCCATACAACAGAAAATATCAACGGAAAATTTTCCGATGCAAACAAAGTTAGATCCTTCGGAGTCCATCTAAACTTCGGGTTAAATCACAACGACAACATAAAGACACAGTTATAGAAAGCAGATAAATTCTTCTTATACCTCATAAGACTACCTTACTCGAAAGATTCGCACAGATCAATAAAACTTCACTGCTACAAAACACTAATTAGACCAACCATTCTAATGTATGGTCGTTAAATCTGTTTCAATGTAAGTGTCAACGCCACGGAAAAATTAAGAATCATTGAAAGAAAATACATCACAGCATGTTTAGGAATATATAGATTGCCAGAATTGAAATTTAGCAAATATAGCAAATCACAAGCTATACGAAGAGCCAAATTAATCCATATCGATTCTTCATTCTTAAATTAGTCAGACCACTGGTCAAAGATACACAAAATAATCATAAACTTCATCGTCGCCCACAATCTATAGTCAAACCCGTTATACCATAAACACGTTCAAAAAAACAGGTTATTTCCCCCCGGAATCCTTCACCTGTTTAGATAGCGTGAAATTAATCCAAAACAATAATAACTTAGCATTATTCTATCACTACAGCAGAAACGTAATAATAAAAAATACTGTACGATAGCGACATAGACCATAAGGATAGCAATATAAGACTTATGTATAAATTGTCAACCGTAGATTTAAGTGAGACACTCAAAGACAATAAAGATAAATATTGGTGGCTAACCACCGTAGAAAATTAAATTATAGCAATAAGAAAACCGTATGTTTAGTTAGTAAATGAACCAAAGATTGTAAGCAAAGATCACAAAAGAACAATGCAAATGTCACGTAAACTTGAGGGTTAGACGATAAAATAAAATAGCTGAGTCGTAACACAACTATTAACTTTGTTTTAATTAAACTTTATTATTAATTCAGCAATCACAATGTAACACACACTGAATTAACATAAATCACAACTCACTCCAACCACGTTATGTAAGATTTAGTTACAACAATACGTTAAGTACGCGATTGTTATAAGGATAGAGACCGGTATAGATATATTGACTATTCTAAGGATACAGAATAAGTGAGTTTTTCTGGCGATACTATGTCTGAGAAAGGCTAGGGGTGAGTGTGTCTAAGGACACAGGACTATCGGATTCGTTGATGACAATTTTGGTTAAGGAAGTGAGGGCAGTAGACACCGTCTCCGATTGGATAATAAGACGGTTGGTGGACCAGGAAGGGTTTTAGCCGCCCTCGTGAGAAAGTTGCTAACGCAACATAGCAGACGCGAGGAAAACCTACTTTCCCTGTTAACCCGTAGTAAACAATAAACGTAAAAGGAAATCTAAGACAAGAGATACTCGCTTGGCCTGAAGGACCTTAACTATGAAAATTCCAAGACCCCTGGTGGGTACTTAGGACTACTGAGGGCACGCGCCAAGGATGTGCAGACATCTGGGCGCCATCCTGCCCGCGGTGTGTGGCCTGGTCTCCGATGTGAATTGACTTTATACAAACACAGTTAAATTAAGAAAATGTTCCCTGCAATTGTGTAATCGTATATACGTAATTATATATCTCATACTTATACTAATTTGTAAGTTCATAGTCTAAGGAATGGGGTTACATTGTAAGTCAAGAAATGGTAGTATGAAGTGCAACGTTTATGTGAGCACCTATACTAGGCGTACATTACGCAAACATTAAAAACTTCCCACAAGCTGAGACCCTCAACTCATAAATCAAATTCTTTTTATTTTTGATTCATTGTAGTAAATGAAATCATTTACCAACATATTTGTCACACTTTTCTCATTCAGATAAGACCAAGCACGATATAATTTGGAGCATATTTGCTTACTGAGTAAATGATAATTAAATACATATCAATAAGTAAATCTAACATCACAAATATATTAGTAAAAGTTTAATTTTGGAAAAGTTAGAAATAAAAAAGTTTTACTTTTGATTCAGCACATAGATACATTGTCTCCGCGCTATCTGCCACTTGTGGTTTAATTTGATAATCCACGATAAGATAAACTTAAGTAGATGTTTATGTATTGTTGTATATTATTATATAAAATTAATTTTAATAAAAATTTAATACAAAATTTTAATTCAAATCAAAATGTAGTATATTTAAGAATTTATGAGTTATAATAAATTTAATTTTTTAATAATTATATTTTAATATTAATTTGAAAGAGGATTCAAAAGTAAAATCAATAAATTAATTAATTTGAAAATAGTTTTGAAAAGTGTACAAATTGCCCGTCAATTTCATTTGTGGAATAAGTCGTAACATAGTAAAAATATTGGAAAATGTTTTTAGATAAAAAATTAGTTTTTATAATATTTCATTTTTAATGAAAATTATTTAAATTGAATTTTTTTTTTAAATAATAAATTTAATATTTTAGTTTAAAATTTATTAAATTATATTTTTGTAAAGTTGTATAATAAATAATTGTTAAAGTAATAATTTATGAAATAATATAATGATTTATAGATTTAGTAATGTGAATGAAATTTTAAAGAATTAAATAAGTAAAATAAATTTTGTACCTTTTGTATCAGGGTTAATTAATATAATTTAATAATTTTATTATTCTCGAAAGAAAAAGAGTTCAATATATAATTATGTTTTTGTTGAATAAAAAATTATAATATATATTTAGAAATTAAATGTTAATCGATTTTTTTATATATCTATTTTTTTTTAATGAATTTAATTCATATATAAAAAATATAAAAAATTTATTTCATAATTTTTTTTATTTTTATATAAAAAATTTATGGGATAATCTATAAATTTAAATATATAATTAAATTATTATTATTATTTAAAAATTTATATTATAATTATATTGATTTAGTAATAATTTTTATTAATAAATACTTAATAATTTAATAATTTTATTTTAAAAATTTAAGACATTTATATAAAATTGAATAATATATATTTATTAAAAAAAAATAATTTATGATTTATTTAAATTAAGTATAATGATTATATTAGTAATATTTTATGTTTAAAATTTTTATTTTTTAATAAATTTTGAATATATATATATATATATATATATATATATATATATATATATAAGGAATTAGGCAAATTAAATATATTCACCTGTTTATCAAAAACATGGCTTATTGATTTTAATTTTAAGTCTATCTGCCCAATGATTTAATTATTTAATGGCTGCAGTATAATTGACTGTACAAAGGTAACATAATCAATTGTTTTTTAACTAAAAACTAGAATGAAAGAATTAATGAGATATATACTGTCTCATATATATATAATTAATTTCAATTTTTAGTAAAAATGCTAAAATATATTTATGGGACGATAAGACCCTATAGAATTTTATATTTATATATATTAGATGTTAAATTTTTTAAATATAAATATTTAATTGGGAGGATTAGTAAATTTATAAAACTTTATTTTAAATATAAACTTTAATTAAAGAATAATTAATGATCTTGTATTATAAATTAAAAGAATAAATTACCTTAGGGATAACAGCGTAATATCTTTTTAAAGATCATATTAATAAAGATGATTGCGACCTCCATGTTGAATTAAGATAAATTTTAAATGCAGAAGTTTAATAATTAAGTCTGTTCGACTTTTAAAATCTTACATGATTTGAGTTCAAATCGACGTGAGTCAGATTGGTTTCTATCTATAAAAATAAATAAATTATTTGTACGAAAGGACTATAATTTTTAATTAAATTATATTATTAACTTTAATTAATAATTTTGATTATATTAGCAAATTAGTGCATTAAATTTAGAATTTAAATAAATTATAATAAAATTATAATATATAATAATTTTTTTTTCAATTTTTTATTAATGATATTTATAATTTTGATTAGAGTGGCTTTTTTAACTTTATTTGAGCGTAAAATATTAGGTTATATTCAATTACGAAAAGGTCCAAATAATTAAAGGTTTATTTCAACCTTTATTAATTATTAATTTATAATTAAATAATTTAATTAT
Organism: Bombus vancouverensis nearcticus; assembly: GCF_051014615.1. Lineage (NCBI taxonomy): Eukaryota > Metazoa > Arthropoda > Insecta > Hymenoptera > Apidae > Bombus > Bombus vancouverensis. The sequence goes on along the minus strand of NW_027468915.1, from coordinate 65,444 downwards.
TAAAAATTAATAATTAAAGGTTTATTTCAACCTTTTAGAGATGCTTTAAAATTGATATCAAAGGAATTTTTTTTTTTAATTTTAATAATTTATATTTATATAGTCCAATAACTATATTTTTTTATCATTAATATTATGATTTATTTATCCTTGAATATATTCTTTTCTTTTTATTGATTATAGAATTATTTTTTTAATATTAATTTTGAGATTATGGTTTATCCAATTATAATAATTGGTTGAGTGTCTTTATGTGATTATTCAATTTTAGGTTCATTACGTTCAGTTTCTCAAATAATTTCATTTGAAATTTTATTATTTTTGGTTTTTTTTTACTAATAATTTTAATTGAGAATTATTCTTTATTTATATTTATAAAATTTCAATATAATATATATATATTTTTTTTATATATATCCTTTATATATTATTTTTATAATTAGAGCATTAATTGATTTAAATCGAGTTCCATTTGATTTGATTGAAGGTGAATCAGAATTAGTTTCTGGATTTAATGTTGAATATTATAGAAGATTATTTGTATTAATTTTTTTTATCTGAATATTTAAATGTTATATTTATAAGATTATTATTAACAATAATGTTTTTTGGATTAAATTGATGATCATTTAGTTTCATTTTAGTTTATTTATTGCATGTAATTTTATTAATTATAATTCGTGGTGTATTACCTCGTATTCGATATGATAAATTAATAATAATATGTTGGGTTGAATTATTAGTGTTAATTTTAATACATTTAATATTAATTTATTTAATAAAAGAATTTATTGTTTTGATAGTATTTTAATTTGTATTTAAAAAAATATTTAATTTTTAATAAAATTTTTTTATAATAAATTATTATTAATTTTAAATTAATTTTATTAATTTAACAATTATAAAAATTTATATGTATATATATAAAGTTTTTAATTATTATATTTAAATATATAAAAGTTTGTTTATACAAATTTAATTAATTAAAAAATTAATTTTTATTAAATTTATATATATATATTAATATATAATATATATAATATATAATAATATACAATATATAATATATATATAAAATATTAATAAATGATCAATAAAAAATTTTATTTATAAAATAAAATTTATTTAAATTTATTTAAAATAAATTATTTAAATTAATTATTGGAATTAAATACAAAATAAAAATTGATATGAAAAGTATAATTACTCCTCCTAGTTTATTTGGAATTGTTCGTAGAATTGAATGTGCAAATAAAAAATATCATTCAGGTTTAATATGAATTGGTGTAATTATTGGATTTGCTATTTTAAAATTATCTGGATCACCTAAGATGTAAGGTATTTGTAAGTTAATTAATATAAATGAAATAAAATTAAATCAAATATGTAAATATATAATGAAAAAATAAAATGATGCTCCGTTTATATGAATGAATCGAATTAATCATCCTGAGTTTATATCTTTTATAATATTTGAAATTCTATTAAATGCAATATTGATATTTGGACAGTAATGTATTGATAAAAATAATCCTGAGATAATTTGAATTATTAAAAATATTCCAAGTATTGATCCAAAATTTCATAAGTAATTAATATTAATTGTTGCAGGTAAATTAATAAATGATATTGGTAAATTTATTATATGAATTTTATAAATTGATGAAATTACTTTTTTCATTTTCTTGCTCGTAAGTTTTTGTTTTTAATATAACAAATTTTTGTTATAATAAATAATATAATAATTAAGAAAATAATAAATATTAAAAGAATATAATAGTTGGGATTTAAATATAATTTTTTAATATTATAAATTTTATTATTTTTGTAATAATTAAATTTTAATATTTTAATATTTATATCATAATGATTAATTAAGAATAAAAAAGTTAATATTAAAATTAAATTTGTAAAAAATAAATTTAAATAATTAGTTTTTTAAAATGGTTTATTAATTAAACTAATAAAATAAGAAAATAAAATTAAAATTCCTCTAATAAAAATAATTTAAAATTAAAATTAAATTAATATTTAAATTTATAAATATAAGGAAGGGTAGAATTATAAAAGTTTTCATTAATAATAAATTAATATATTAAAATTATCTATAGTTATATTAATATTTTTAAATTTTTAATTTACAAAATTAATGTTTTTATTAAACTATATAACTAATATATAAATTTAACAAAAAATAGTTTAAATAAAAACAATAATTTTGGGAATTATAGATATTTTTATAAAATTTTTTTGAAATTTAATATTATATTAAGAAATTTAATTTTTTTAAGTTGGTTAACATTAAATTTATTTTAGAATTTGTTATTGTGAATTTAATTTTATTAATTTTAATTATTTTATTAAACAATAATATTTATTTTTTATGTACTAAATGTACCGTACGTATTAATTTCAATTCAGTGTATCCTGCTATTATTATTAATTGGATATAGTGCACTGCTATATAATATTGATAGTTCAAGAAAAGTATTAAAGCAGTGAAAATTATAGAGTTTTTAAGAAACAGGACGACAGAAGCAGGACAGAATCGCAACAGACGGACATTGCAAAAGTGTCTTTTGCTCCGCCTCCAAGGGTTTGCACCCCCCCAAATGTTTTCAAAATTTCCTAAGGAATTATACCTGGCTTTATACCCTAGCAAATTTTATGACCGCATGAAAACATACTTCTTAGTTTCCTACTTTCTTTCATATTTCCCCATTCCTATTTTCGTAATTAATAAGTTCAAACTAACTCGTATTCAATGTATCTCAAATATTATTTATAAAAAATGAGAAAATTAAATATATAAAATATAATGATGTAAATAATATATTTAAATTAGTATATGGGTATTCAATTATTTGTTTTCCTAATCAAGTAAGTATAATAAAAATATTAATAAATGATCAATAAAAAATTTTATTTATAAAATAAAATTTATTATTTTTTAAATTATTTAAATTAATTAATTAAACCTAACCCCAAACTAACCCCAATCTTAGGATTTTGTTAATTAAGGTCCTTCAAACGGACAAACAGTCTTTATCCCAATAGTCCCTAAATCTACCACCTACTACGGGAAGATACGGGAAATCTGCTTTTCTCACGTACGACGCTTCCTGCTAGCATCTTTCTCTCAAGGATGGTTAGTATCCTTTTCCAACCACCAACTCAAAATTTAGCCAATTAACGACGACGTCCACTTCCCTCACTTTCCGAACCAACGCTTTCCTAAACGAATCCGATGATCTCGTATCCTTAGACACACCCCATCATAGTTTTTCCTATCCAGCATCATCGTGACGGAAAGTCAGTCGCGAGACGCCTGTCCGAATTGATAGTTGATAGTTGGCAGCAATCACTGATCCGAGTTGCTCGACATCTCAGGCAATCATCGTCCGAACTCGTAGCGCATATCGAATCGTATCTACCCGAATCTACCCGAGTTCGAACTTGTAATCGCGAACCGCGAACCGCGAACCACGAACCGAAATTAATAACCGCGAGTTTTACGTCAAGTATACTCACCGAATATATTTTGTTAATAAATATTTATTGTTAAACATATTCGAGTGTTCCTTCAATACCTATCACGCCCATTACCTCAGAAGTAACAACGGTGAAGGGCAAGCGGTGGGGATCACCACTACGAGGGGACGAAAGGAGATGCTCCCGGGGCCCCAACGGGAACGATTATGGGCCATAGAATAAGAATATATATAAAAAATTTCCTGCAAAAAGTGATAATTTCGTGGATAGAAGATTGTGGATCAAAGGAAAACGACGAAGAAATATCTAGTACAGCAAACACTTATGAGACATATGACAAGCAGATCATCCAGACTAGATCACCCACAAAGACTATCAAATTTCGGAAAACATAAACTTATAAACATAGTGTCTAGTCGTCGGAGTAAAAAAGCCCCAAAACCCCAATGTAGAATTTGCACAATTAAAAAAGAAAAGAAGTAGAATATGTTTTGTCTGTAAATTTTGCAATGTTCCATTACACAGAAGCGATTGTTTTGGACGATATCACACTTTTAAAAAAATATTAAATTATTATTTGCTTGAAGAAAATCATTGTATGGATTATGGAATATTATATAAATATTAATCTAAAAACGATTCTAATAGATCAAATAAATATCAATATAAATATTATAAGTAATTTCGCCAAATTTGAGTTAACATTTCTATAGGTATGAGAAAAAGCGCGTATATTCCCGCGCGATATCCTAGAGTCTAAACAGAGCTAGAGTCTAAACTGGCTTCAACGATGTATCTGCGACCGAGTGAGAGGTAGACAGTACATAGGATTTTCAACCGCTACTGGTCGGTAAAATGATACGATAGTACGAAACAAGTGTATAAGGTGAAACCGTGAATGTGCGTGCGTACGTACGTGGATAACGATAAGGCGAAGCGAATAATATGCATAGTGAATCTTTTCTGTCTTTTGTGAAGAAAGGTTTTATTTTTCATTCTTTTGGTCTCTTCCCTCTCGTTTCTTTTTTCTTTTCTTCTCTCCAGCGTCACATGAAGCGCACAAATGTCCAAATCTTTCCACGGTTCTTTCTTGGTTCGCTATATTTTGCGAATGAAATTGTACTTCAAATCCACTATATCCAAACGTCTTCCCCTATCCTTTCCTATTTCTCTACCTATATGTCGGAGATGAAAGGAAAGCCGAAGCCTTTCCTTGGAAATTTTCGGAACATCCTCTAGTACTTTAGCCTAGATTTTATTATAGCTGTAATTGTTTAAAATTAGTGATAGCGAGATTGGCTTCCAGGTGACAATTGGTCGCCGAACGTAGCCACGGTCACGAGATAAACGTTTTGCCTAACGGAGGTCTGACGAGTGGTTGTATGGGTTTTCCGAGAAGCGTGATTGTGGCGGCATGCGGCCTCGAGAGCGGGCCTAGCCACGTGTGAGGTTACCTCGGAGGTGCCGATACAATGGGACATACATTGGCTAGTCCACGCGAAGAGTTGTCACGCGCCCAAAATTCCCATCTTAACCCGACATATATTTTAAATAACCCAGAGCGGTCGGAGCCTATATCGAATCGATAAAGTTTGGACCCACGTAAAAATAAGTATAAAGCTCAGGAGTTTGTCGTTTGGGTATTCAATTGTGTGTTCACTATCGTTACTACTCGCACTCCGCGCTCGTACTACAAATCGACAAATTTTTACAATTTGTTAATTTATCAACCACGGTTGATCATTTTACAATCCACAGGAAAATGATAACATGCTCGATATTCTAGTTCGTGTTTGAAGATACATAAAAAATATATATTTATGCACTTCCTATACTACATATCTCATTGAGCATGCGAAAACTCGCTAGTAGAACGCTAGTAGTAGGTTATGAAAATACATCTAATTCATAAATATATTGTGAAAATTATGTAAAGAAATATAAATAGAAGATAAATTTGAGATAACAAAATGATAGCACGCGCCATACAAAATATATTTTAGAAAAAATAAATGATTTCTTATACTTTTTTACTTATATTTATTTACCTATATTTTTACTTCCCTTGTAAAATATCTATTATATTTCGATGTACTCAGTTTTTTAATATTTTCATGTTAAATTATATTATTCTTTCAGAGTTATATAATTTTGCTCTTTCACTATTTGAAACTATTTCCTTCCACGAAACGATTTCCTTCGACGAAAACCATGCCATGCTTTGCAATACAACTTTTCAAAACATTTAATGTAAAAATAGGCAGGTCATGATCCATACTGATATATACATATTTTCTCATTTGGAGTTAACATCGCAAAAAGTTCCTTCTTGCTTAAATTTCATTTACGATAAGTATCTTCTGTTTGTTCCTCAGTCATAATCACGGAAATAAATGGTCGAAGAGGTAGTGTGCATCGAAATATAAATATAATATGCTCAAATATACTAGAACTGCTAAAATATTCAACAAGGGCGGTGGTATAGGCAATCGTCATCGAGAACAAATGACTAGCAATCGTGTTATCGTAAGTAGCTTGTTTTTTCTTGTTCTTTATTTTGAGATTCAGCTTCCATTCCTTACATTCATCAACTCTTTGTATTCTCCTTATTTCCCCTTCCCTTTTCACCCTTTTCCACTTGCGGCTCATTTCTTCACCCGGAACAGAGTATGTAGCTGATTTTCATCGAACAAACCTGTTCGAACGTCTCACACCACTTTACGGATACTTGCATATAACTATAATACGCATCTTCATTCGTCTCTTATTCATTGAATGGATTTGAGAGACAGCGATTCTGGCGTGCTTTCCTCTAAGCATTATCGTGTTAGGAATGTTCCTACTAGAGTATATATGTTTCGTAACGGTGATAAATAGACCGAGTTCGATGGACTTTCAAATGGACGGAGCAAATTTCTGATGCCCAGATTTACTACTATAAATAAATCAATGCATCATTTGATTAAGCAGTTTCAGAAAACAGTCTGAATTTAATTTGGTAGGACCGTCATTTTAAAGATATCTTCAGGATACGCGGGACAGCGTACTCTATATATTTAGTATAGTTTAAAATGATATCTTATAGGATTCTCAAATCCGAGTCGAAATTGAATTCATGAGCAGTTGCAGTTTTCATACAGACATGTATGTATGTTTTCACTTAAAGCCTTTTTGACAGCATTTCACAGATGAGGCACCAAAGTTTTCTCTGCACGTTGTCTATTGACAGTCTTGAGCGCAGTGAGATCATATTTGAAGCTCTCGAAAAATTAGTGAATAAAATTATTGCTAAACAGATCGAGAGAAACGGAGCGTTAGATGCTCCTCTTATTAAATTATCAGAGAATTAAAAGTTATTTCCTTTTCATTTTTACTATTTATATCATTTCTAAAATAATACTAACATTGACAATAAAATTCGATTGGGTTAGACATCTTCGCTTTAGTGATAAATAGTTGTTACGCAATACATTTGTTCAGTTGAGATGTACTGTTGAATACAAATACAATATACAAATTGTATTATAATTTATAGCGTAACTATGGATAGATTTCAATGGTAAGAAGATTATTTTAAACTCGTACAAGCATATGCCTCTGCTCAAAGTGATGAATCTTTATGCTCTTGTTCAGCAACTGGCCTAATAACATTTATGTGACAAAAAAACATATACATCTAGAAAAATTGTATAATACACAACTCACTTCTCGATAAATGTGCGAACATGTGTAAGATGTTCGAATTTCGAATATTTTTCAGATATTCATCCACTTATGTAAAGAACGATTTTCCGCATGAGTCATCTGATTATTTCATTTTTTCTCCGAATGTCCGTACGTTATGTGTGTATTCTGTACATCCTCTGTGAACGCTTTCAGTCCTTCCGGCTTCAGTCCTTCGTCGTTTCCACGATTAGGATTATAACCACATTTCTCGGTGCTTTTACCGCCATTTGTCCGCTTTATTGCTGGCCATCTTCACTTTTTCCGCGTACGAGAGCTGTTTTGGCTCGGCCTTCGTTGTTTTCTTAACGGCCGTTTTAAGCCGCTTGCTGGCTTCCAGCGACTTACTCACAGCGCTTAATATCGCAGTTTCCTTATTCTTAGCTTTTAGCTTGTTCTAGCCTTCCGGCTAGATGACAGTTGTGGAGCAGGAGATATTCTCCACAAATCCTCTCATATCCTTAAAGTAACGCATTATCGTTGCGGTTTGCCCTTGTTAACTTTGTTGCTCGGGTCGTGGCAGAATGGTAGGACCCTCTTTTCCATATCGCTAGCTCGTTCCCTTATGTCGGGTATTGGCCGCGATTCTTCTTTAGTGTCCTCCTTCTCTTCATCAGACCGCTTCTTGATTTCTGGGCTGTTTTGCTTTATCGGTGTAGCGCTTATATTAGTATCTTTAGGGGTTGACCACTCTGCCCCTTTTTCAGGCTTTTGCGTTTTCAAGGGTTGCAAAACCATGCTTGCATTCGTGGCGGGTGGCGGGTGGCGTCTGCCCACGTGAAGACATCTGGATTACATTCGTGGCGTACTGTTTGTACACACGGACAGTGTACGAAGCGACGCGAACACAACCTATCTGCATGCCGTCATCTTGGGTCAACGCATGCTGTCAGGAGATCTTTAAAATGTGTCCAAGGATGTTGGCCGATGTAATTGTTAACAATGACTTGGCTTACTTAGAACCAGGCAGGCAACCGCCAGAGGCAAGGGAGGTGAAGAGGCTCTACAAGCATTTCTGGGGTAGAGCTGCACCTCCAAATCCTATAATCCTAGGAAGTAGAGCCTCGGAGTTGTCATTATGTGAATACTTTCTTGTTTCACATGATCTAATAAACCAACACTTCTTTCAACTTTTTTTAAGAAACTGTTTTGAATCGTGCAACATTTTCGATCGATTGCGATATCTCTGGTAATTGCATAGTTTTATTTGTGAATATTACACAAGCAAATATTTCGTTTTTTCGTTCAGATAAACTGCAACGTGATATTATTTTATATCACTGTTGCTTGATCATATTGCACAATTTTTATGCCAAGAGAAACATGCTAAAATTCTACATGTAATTTCTTTAGAGATAGTTGTACATTCAAATCATACAAATATATTCGTCTATAAAGTGATGAAAATTTCCATAATTAGGAGGTTGGCGTATGCTGCGTTTTATATCGCGCAGGAATAATTAACTCCATTTCTTCCAATGACGTTATTACAGAAATTCATACTAACCACATGATCATCTGATTTAAGTGCACGAACGAAAGAATCCATCCGTTATTATTTTTTTCCTTCCATATATCTATAAGTGTCATTTCTCCACTACCCAACATGTTCATATTCTAAACATGTTCTATTCTTCTTTCCGTTTCCGTCCCAAAGTTCGCAACGCAAGTATATCATTTCTAATCTTTCCACTTTTCTTCTCCTTTCCTTTTATCTGAATAATGGTTTAGTATTGCATGATTCTTAGGAACATCTAACGCATTCGAGTCGAATTATTTTCCATCACTAAATACATCCTTTCTTCGATACTTCCTACACTGCATACGTACTTTCGTAATTTCTATAGCTTTTCTCTACGGCGAGAGGCGAGAAATATCCAGCGTTTCAGTGTTGGATGTTTCAAATGTTTACATCGTTGCAAAAGCGTTGATCGTTTAATAAGACCTACTATTTTGGCATATCCTTTGGCATTCGTTGATACCGGCGATTGCTCTCTGCTCACCCTTGTGTTATATTTCACAGACCTTTCTAAGGATTATGTTACTATGTTTCAATATCCATTAATGAATTTTGTAATTTTTAAGACGTTACAGTTATTTGTAATGTATATATAGTCTTACTTTGATTGACTAACTGATTTACTTGCATAATTTAATGAGAAGTAAAACAATAAAATATTGCGTATAAGCTATCATTTTGCTTTCAAAACACCTTAATAGTAATCAATAAAAAATATAACAAGATTCTATTTAGATTTCCTTCTATAACTTTCATATCTTTTCTGCATGTATATAATTTATAAAATATAACATTTAAAAAATATAAACTGGTAAAACATATAATATTCTCATGGGAGAATGTTCTCATTTCTCCTTGTACCGTACATCAATTAATGTCAAATTATACTACAATCAATAAAAATATAGCAGCAGAAATGGAAAATGTAAATAACCCATGGGAGAAAGCAAGGTATCTCTTGTGAAGACACCACAACTCCCATGATCTATTGTCGCAATCATAATTAACTAGAAGTGGTTAGAATGAAATAATTACGTAACTGTAACGCTGACCGTATGTTATGCCAACAATGGGAGCCGAGGCAGTAAAACTCGATAGCGACACATATACCCGTACGGCAACACGTGCTTGCGTGGCGATTACGAAAAACCGACGGCCAGTAGATGAAAGAAGGCCACATGCAGTCGAATGAAATCAAATATTAAAAACAGGGCCTAGGCTAATTAAGATTCTCTTAAGATGTTCACTACCGGCATCACACTATTATGATGCGTCGATTTTCATTCAGAGGTAAGAATCATAGATATGAGAAGACAGTCTCACGTACGATTTCAGGAAACCCAAACTGCAACATCCCGATTCCCACGGAAGCGTACCCCCAGTGGACCACCACCCCGTGGGGGATGGCATTATAAATAATGCGTAGCAACATAGAGCAGCGCTCATTATTATTTTAATCATTCTTTGTGCTCATTATAATTTACGTACCATATTGTGCTCATTATTTTTGTATTCATTCTTAGTGATCATTGTTATTACGGTTCATTATTATTTTGTTCACTCTTTGTGTTCATTGTTACTACGTTCGTTATTACGTTCATCATTGTGTTTAAAAATTTTGTATAGTATTTTGCGTTTCGGGGTCTTTAGTTTTTCGGTCAAGAAAAGAGAGCCGCGACTAAGTAAAAAGAAAATTTTATCTTTGAAGTCCTCATTTCATCGCTTAGACAGAAACGGGCATTGTAATTGCGGTATTAATCCAGTTAGTAAATTGTTCAGTCTGTATCGAAATAGATAAATAAAGTAAAAGTTGATAGTAAACTATATTCGAGTTCAAGTAATAAACCCAACAAAAACATCGACGACCACCGGAGCAGCTGAGGTAATGGCGCCAGACAGCACCTACTCCTCAAGGTAAGAAAATTAATTTTGAAAATTTCCTTCTTCTCTGATAATTTCGTTGCCCTCGAGAATCGAATTAGAACTTCCTATCATCGATCTCGTTTTATTTTCGTGAACGGTTTTGAGGATAGAATCATTGTTTAAACTTTAAACAAAGGGGTTGTCCGCTGTGTCGGCTTGTGCGAACGGTGTTTTCAGCTACTCAAACACCCACTGATCTTCGCATTCCTCCTCCCATTGTTGGCAAAACATTGCCCGTCTTTGGGCAAGGCTTGCGAAATCACACAAGTCCCGCACAGAGAGGACCATTAAATACATCGTCGGGGTCAATCGAAAATTAAGAGCAATACCGTCATTGCTATTTACCGATATTCTTGCCATCATTGCATGCGATTGTAAGAGAGAAATAGCAGAACAATTTCCCTTCGAAAATTTAACCAAAGGATCGTTCGCTGTGTTGGCTTGTGCAAACGGTGTTTTCGATTATCAAAAACACCCATCGATTTTCGCATTCCTCCTCCCACTGTTGTCAAAATATTGCCCGTCTTTGGGCAAGGCTTGCGAAACCACACGAACCCCACACAGAGAGGATCGTTGGAATCATCCTCGATTATTAAACTCGAAGGGCAAGAAAATTGTGGCAATAGAAACCATCGTAGTAAATGAACTGAGCTTTGGTTCTAACGACAAACTACTATAGCGAAATTAAAAGAGAAGAAGAAGGCAAACATAGGAATAAATATATATCAAACAACGAATATTCACATTCTTATCCAATCCATCAACGCGAAAATTCTTGTTCTACCTCGTCTAACTAACTAATATACACATATACATATATATATATATATATATATATATATATATATATATATATATATATCAACTATACTAACATCGATACTAAGTGCACACAAAATTCTCTAAAGCATATGACGACAAAATGGACAATTACATAAACTCGCTTGCCAAAAATAGTAATCCTTACTTGGGCTTTCGGTTCGGTTCGGGCCGAGGGTAACACACGGACGGAGATCTCTGGGGAAAAAGTGAAGTGTGAAGGGAAAAAGGAACAGGAAGCATAAAGAGGCATGAAGAAGGGAAAATAAAGAGTGAGCATACAAGGAGAAGGCAAAAGAAAAGCGAAAAAGGAGACAAGAACGGGAGAAAGCTACAAATAAAAAAAACTAGAAAAGAAGAGGTTAGGAGGCTAGAAGCGCGGCAAAACAAAGTAAGGTAGGGAAACGGCAGATGGCGACAAACAGGGGAAGACCAAGGAGTACTGGTAAAGCAGTCTTCAAAAATACACTGGACAAATACAGTTCGACAGAAAAAGAGACACCAGCCAGAGAGAAAGTAATGGAGGCAGTGGTGGAAAAAACAGAGAAAATGGAAAGAGGATTCGAGGCAATGATCGAGGAAATAAAATATATATATTGGAAAAGCAAGTGGAGGAGCTGAAGAGAGAAATGAAAGAGGAAAGGGAAAGAAGGGAAAGAGAGACAGACAGAGAGAAAGGAGAGTGGGAATGGGAAAAGAAAGAATTATTGGGTAGAATCAGAAGAATTGGAGAGGATCAGGACAGGACAGAGAGAGAGAGAGGAAAGAAGAAGAAACATAGTAATCAAGGGAGTGGACTGGAACGAAGGAAGCAATGAAGAGACAGTAAAGGAGTTCATAAACGAAAAAATGAGGATAGGGGCAGAAGTAGAAAAAGCACATATGATAAAGGTGGGGTGGGGGGGGGGCAAGAACACAATAATAGTGGCAACGATGAAATCAATGGAGGAAAAAATAAGGATAATGAAGGAGAAAAGCAAATGGGAAAAGGGTGTATACATGGACGATGATCTGACAAAAAAAAGAAAGGGATGGGAAGCAACACATAAGAAGGGTAGCCAGAGAAAGAATGGAACAAGGCGAATATGTAAGGACAGGATACAAGAAACTAACAATAGAGAACAAATGGTACAGGTGGAACGAAAACGAAGAGAGGCTGGAGGAAGAAAGAAAGAGAGGGCAAGGGAAATGAAAAAAGAGGAACAGGAGGGGGGACTACAATGGGGATGAAAACGTGCTTCCGAAATGTAGCAGAGCTAATAAGTAAGGACAAAAGAGAAAAGTTAAAATATAGACTACCCAAAGAATTCGACTGGAAATGCAGGGCAGCAATGACAGTAAGGAAAAAAGGAAGAGCAAAGGGAAGAATAACAACGGGTATAAATAAAAACCTAAGAGAAATAGGATATAAAGGAATTAGTGATAACATAGTTGGAAGAAAAATAATATACAATTACAAGACGTATAGGATAATGATGGTTTATAATCAAGATACATAAGGGACATGGAAAAAAATAGAGGAAAGAGTAGACGGAAGAGAAGAGGAAGTGGTGATCATCGGCGGAGACTGGAACGCAAGAACGGGAGAGGAGGGAGGGTCGATAAACGAGGACGTAGGGAAAGAAAAAAACAGACGATCAAAAGACAAGACAATAAACGTGGAAGGAAGAACACTGCTAAAGATAATCAATGGCAGCGATAAAGAAGGAGAGGAGCGGACCTATATTGGCGAGAGAGGAAACTCAGTAATAGACTATGTGATTGGCAATCAGGAGGCGACAGAAGAAATAATTTACATGAAAATAGGAAAAAGAACAGAGTCAGGCCACATGCCGTTAGAAATAGAAATAGGGGGGGGGGGCGCGGAATTACAAAAAAATGAGGAAAAGGAAGAAGAAGAGAAGGAGAAGAGGGAATGGACAAACAAAAGTGTGGAAAAATACTTGGACGAATGTAAAGACTGGACCTGCAACGGAAGAACAGTAGCGGAAATGTGGACAGAAATCAACAAGAAGATAAACGAAGCAATGCAAAAGAAGAAAGTAAAGATAAGGAATAGAAAGAGAGGAAAAGAGAGTAAAAGAGAGATGAGAAGGAAGGTGACAAAGTTTATGAAAGGAAAATACAGTAGAGAAGCTCTTATGGAGGAAAAAAGGCATTCAAATAGAGGTGCAAACAAAGAAAGGAAAGATACGAAGAAGAAGAAATGGTGAAAATCAAGAAGATAAAAACAGAACAAGAAGCGTGGAAATACATAAATAAATACAGAAGAAGAAGAGAGAATATAGATGAAGATTATATGAAATAAGCGAGGAAGAGTGGAAAAATCATTTTATGGAAATTTTAGAAGGAACAGAGCACAAAGAGGGCAGGAAAAAAGAGGAGCATCGAGCAGAAGAGAAAATAATGGATGAGAGAGAAGATAATATATAGAGAAGGAAGAGGTGATATACAAACTAAGAAACTTGAAGGAGAAGAAAGCAATGGGGGAAGGCGGGTTAGAAAATGAAGTATGGAAGTATGCACCGAAGGAAGTGGGTGAAGCGTTATGGGCTCTGTTAAGGAAAATATGGAATGGGGTGGGGATACCAGAAGATTGGAAAAAAGGAGCAAATATGTCCGATATATAAAAAGAGGGACAAGAGAGCTGGGAAGGGTTACAGAAAAGTAACATTAATGGATACAGCATACAAGATCTGTGCAGGGATACTGCACGAACGACTGAAGGCAGAGATTGAAAACAAACTGAAAGAGAGCCAATTCGGATTCAGAAAAGAAAGACGCGGTATTTGTGATAAACCATATCATAGACAAACAGTTGAGTAGAGAAAAAGAAAAACTACATGCCTGCTTTGCGGACTTAAAAGCGGCGTTCGACAGGCTAAACAGAAAGAAATTGGAGGAGAAAATGAGAAAAATGGGAATTAACGAAAACTTAACCAAAAGGATTAAAATGATATACGCAGAAACAAAGAATGTGGTAAGAATCAAGAATAACAACACAAAAGAATTTTGGACAGCGAGGGGAGTCAGACAAGGATGCCCGTTGAGCCCTACGTTATTTAACATCTACGTGGCGGGGCTGGAAGAAGAATTAAGGAAAGGACAAGTCGGGGGGGGGGGCATAGTGGTAGGAGAAAGAAAGGTATGGTCATTGACATATGCAGACGATATTGTGCTGATGGCTGATAGAGAGGAGAAGCTAAAGGAAATGCTAAAGAGAATCGAAATATTTTTAAAGGAAACCGAATTGGAACTGAGCACGAAAAAGGCCAAGAGTGTAGTTTTCGAAAAAAACGAAAGAACAAGAGGAGACAAAGAAAATGGAAATGGGGAGAACGAGAATTAGAAGAAGTGGACGAGATAAGATACCTAGGGTACATACTACTGAAAAAACGGTAGTGATGAGAAACACATAGAAGACAGGAAAAAGAGAGCAAGAATAGCAATGAAGAAAACATGGAGCGTGGAAGAAAAAATTTCCAAACAGGACAACAAGAGGAGAATGAAGATGTTTGGAACGCTGGTAGAGAACGTGGCGCTGTTTGGAGCATAGGTATGAGGCTGGAACATGGAAGAAAGGTTGGATAGAATACAAAGAAGATATGTGAAATGGAGCTTAGGTTTAGATATGACAACACCGAATTATATATCGATAGAAGAATGTAAGCTAACAGAAATCAAAGAAAAAGTATTAGGAAGAGCAGCAAGGTATGAAGGGAAAGCCATAGAGTCAAAAAAGGAACTAGTAAAGAAGTGCATAAAGGAAAGAGAGAGAAACTGGGGAAATGGCCAATAACGGAAAAGAGCAAGAAAGAGAAAGAAGGGACTAGAAAGGATGAGAAATGGAGGGACACAGATGGAAGTAAGAGAAGAGCAAGAAAAGATGACACTAGACCAAATTATAGAAGAAAGGAGAAAGAGAGAAGCAGAAGAGAGGGGGGAAAGGATAAGGGAATCAAAATATGACAAACATTATAGAAAAATCGCCAAAGAAGAGTTAGCAAAATACTTAGAAGGAAGGATGAAGTGGAAGGACAGAAAAATATTAGCAAGATTCAGATGTGGAAACGAGACTAAATCAAGGGAATACTGGAAAGAAGAGGGAGAAAAAAGATGCAAGCTATGTAAAAAGAAAGAAGAAGACCTGAGACACGTAATAGAAGAATGAGAAATAACAGGAGAACCAAGGGACACGGAAAATAATAATAATAATAATAATAATAATAATAATAATAATAATAATAATAATAATAATAATAACGATAATGATAATAATAATAATGATAATAATAATGATAATAATGATAATAATGATAATAATGATGATGATGATGATAATAATAATAATAATAATAATAATAATAATAATAATGATAATGATAATAATGATAATAATGATATTAATGATAATGATAATAATAATAATGATAATAATAATGATAATAGTTATCCTTACTCATCCTCAATTATTAACAAATCACACACCCATACATTCTAATTGAAACGTTAAAAACCTTCTTTATTTTATTTTGTTTTTTTTTTTATTATGGGTAATAGCACAGAAATCCCCATGCTATAGTAATTAGCAAATGATACAAAAATGTAAGTATTTGTAGAAACAAATAAGAACGTTTAATAAAGGAAAAATTAAAAAGAAAATGATAGATACTTCTACCTCTCAGAGTGATCAAGCAAAAGGACCAAACGCATCGAGATCTACAGTAAGACACGGTAAACCGGCCTATCCTGTTCAATATCCATGTTTAGTGTCCTATTATAAATGTATGGCATGAACAAGAACGGCAATCAAAATAATAAATCAGCAATAGCATTCGTAAATGATATGTTAATTACATCAGAAACAATAAACCGTGACAAATAAAAATCCAGCTGCAAGACCTAGTCAAGAAAGTAGAAAATTACGCTTTCCAACACGGAAGCTAAGAATCTACACCCATAAATGTGAAACAATCTCGTTCAGTCCATATATTTCAAAAACTTCAAAAGCAAAGTACGACGTGAGAATAAATTCGAAAATATTCTTCCATACAACAGAAAATATCAACGGAAAATTTTCCGATGCAAACAAAGTTAGATCCTTCGGAGTCCATCTAAACTTCGGGTTAAATCACAACGACAACATAAAGACACAGTTATAGAAAGCAGATAAATTCTTCTTATACCTCATAAGACTACCTTACTCGAAAGATTCGCACAGATCAATAAAACTTCACTGCTACAAAACACTAATTAGACCAACCATTCTAATGTATGGTCGTTAAATCTGTTTCAATGTAAGTGTCAACGCCACGGAAAAATTAAGAATCATTGAAAGAAAATACATCACAGCATGTTTAGGAATATATAGATTGCCAGAATTGAAATTTAGCAAATATAGCAAATCACAAGCTATACGAAGAGCCAAATTAATCCATATCGATTCTTCATTCTTAAATTAGTCAGACCACTGGTCAAAGATACACAAAATAATCATAAACTTCATCGTCGCCCACAATCTATAGTCAAACCCGTTATACCATAAACACGTTCAAAAAAACAGGTTATTTCCCCCCGGAATCCTTCACCTGTTTAGATAGCGTGAAATTAATCCAAAACAATAATAACTTAGCATTATTCTATCACTACAGCAGAAACGTAATAATAAAAAATACTGTACGATAGCGACATAGACCATAAGGATAGCAATATAAGACTTATGTATAAATTGTCAACCGTAGATTTAAGTGAGACACTCAAAGACAATAAAGATAAATATTGGTGGCTAACCACCGTAGAAAATTAAATTATAGCAATAAGAAAACCGTATGTTTAGTTAGTAAATGAACCAAAGATTGTAAGCAAAGATCACAAAAGAACAATGCAAATGTCACGTAAACTTGAGGGTTAGACGATAAAATAAAATAGCTGAGTCGTAACACAACTATTAACTTTGTTTTAATTAAACTTTATTATTAATTCAGCAATCACAATGTAACACACACTGAATTAACATAAATCACAACTCACTCCAACCACGTTATGTAAGATTTAGTTACAACAATACGTTAAGTACGCGATTGTTATAAGGATAGAGACCGGTATAGATATATTGACTATTCTAAGGATACAGAATAAGTGAGTTTTTCTGGCGATACTATGTCTGAGAAAGGCTAGGGGTGAGTGTGTCTAAGGACACAGGACTATCGGATTCGTTGATGACAATTTTGGTTAAGGAAGTGAGGGCAGTAGACACCGTCTCCGATTGGATAATAAGACGGTTGGTGGACCAGGAAGGGTTTTAGCCGCCCTCGTGAGAAAGTTGCTAACGCAACATAGCAGACGCGAGGAAAACCTACTTTCCCTGTTAACCCGTAGTAAACAATAAACGTAAAAGGAAATCTAAGACAAGAGATACTCGCTTGGCCTGAAGGACCTTAACTATGAAAATTCCAAGACCCCTGGTGGGTACTTAGGACTACTGAGGGCACGCGCCAAGGATGTGCAGACATCTGGGCGCCATGCTGCCCGCGGTGTGTGGCCTGGTCTCCGATGTGAATTGACTTTATACAAACACAGTTAAATTAAGAAAATGTTCCCTGCAATTGTGTAATCATATATACGTAATTATATATCTCATACTTATACTAATTTGTAAGTTCATAGTCTAAGGAATGGTTACATTGTAAGTCAAGAAATGGTAGTATGAAGTGCAACGTTTATGTGAGCACCTATACTAGGCGTACATTACGCAAACATTAAAAACTTCCCACAAGCTGAGACCCTCAACTCATAAATCAAATTCTTTTTATTTTTGATTCATTGTAGTAAATGAAATCATTTACCAACATATTTGTCACACTTTTCTCATTCAGATAAGACCAAGCACGATATAATTTGGAGCATATTTGCTTACTGAGTAAATGATAATTAAATACATATCAATAAGTAAATCTAACATCACAAATATATTAGTAAAAGTTTAATTTTGGAAAAGTTAGAAATAAAAAAGTTTTACTTTTGATTCAGCACATAGATACATTGTCTCCGCGCTATCTGCCACTTGTGGTTTAATTTGATAATCCACGATAAGATAAACTTAAGTAGATGTTTATGTATTGTTGTATATTATTATATAAAATTAATTTTAATAAAAATTTAATACAAAATTTTAATTCAAATCAAAATGTAGTATATTTAAGAATTTATGAGTTATAATAAATTTAATTTTTTAATAATTATATTTTAATATTAATTTGAAAGAGGATTCAAAAGTAAAATCAATAAATTAATTAATTTGAAAATAGTTTTGAAAAGTGTACAAATTGCCCGTCAATTTCATTTGTGGAATAAGTCGTAACATAGTAAAAATATTGGAAAATGTTTTTAGATAAAAAATTAGTTTTTATAATATTTCATTTTTAATGAAAATTATTTAAATTGAATTTTTTTTTAAATAATAAATTTAATATTTTAGTTTAAAATTTATTAAATTATATTTTTGTAAAGTTGTATAATAAATAATTGTTAAAGTAATAATTTATGAAATAATATAATGATTTATAGATTTAGTAATGTGAATGAAATTTTAAAGAATTAAATAAGTAAAATAAATTTTGTACCTTTTGTATCAGGGTTAATTAATATAATTTAATAATTTTATTATTCTCGAAAGAAAAAGAGTTCAATATATAATTATGTTTTTGTTGAATAAAAAATTATAATATATATTTAGAAATTAAATGTTAATCGATTTTTTTATATATCTATTTTTTTTAAATGAATTTAATTCATATATAAAAAATATAAAAAATTTTTTTTATAATTTTTTTTATTTTTATATAAAAAATTTATGGGATAATCTATAAATTTAAATATATAATTAAATTATTATTATTATTTAAAAATTTATATTATAATTATATTGATTTAGTAATAATTTTTATTAATAAATACTTAATAATTTAATAATTTTATTTTAAAAATTTAAGAAATTTATATAAAATTGAATAATATATATTTATTAAAAAAAAATAATTTATAATTTATTTAAATTAAGTATAATGATTATATTAGTAATATTTTATGTTTAAAATTTTTATTTTTTAATAAATTTTGAAATATATATATATATATATATATAAGGAATTAGGCAAATTAAATATATTCACCTGTTTATCAAAAACATGGCTTATTGATTTTAATTTTAAGTCTATCTGCCCAATGATTTAATTATTTAATGGCTGCAGTATAATTGACTGTACAAAGGTAACATAATCAATTGTTTTTTAACTAAAAACTAGAATGAAAGAATTAATGAGATATATACTGTCTCATATATATATAATTAATTTCAATTTTTAGTAAAAATGCTAAAATATATTTATGGGACGATAAGACCCTATAGAATTTTATATTTATATATATTAGATGTTAAATTTTTTAAATATAAATATTTAATTGGGAGGATTAGTAAATTTATAAAACTTTATTTTAAATATAAACTTTAATTAAAGAATAATTAATGATCTTGTATTATAAATTAAAAGAATAAATTACCTTAGGGATAACAGCGTAATATCTTTTTAAAGATCATATTAATAAAGATGATTGCGACCTCCATGTTGAATTAAGATAAATTTTAAATGCAGAAGTTTAATAATTAAGTCTGTTCGACTTTTAAAATCTTACATGATTTGAGTTCAAATCGACGTGAGTCAGATTGGTTTCTATCTATAAAAATAAATAAATTATTTGTACGAAAGGACTATAATTTTTAATTAAATTATATTATTAACTTTAATTAATAATTTTGATTATATTAGCAAATTAGTGCATTAAATTTAGAATTTAAATAAATTATAATAAAATTATAATATATAATAATTTTTTTTCAATTTTTTATTAATGATATTTATAATTTCGATTAGAGTGGCTTTTTTAACTTTATTTGAGCGTAAAATATTAGGTTATATTCAATTACGAAAAGGTCCAAATAATTAAAGGTTTATTTCAACCTTTATTAATTATTAATTTATAATTAAATAATTTAATTATTAAAAATTAATAATTAAAGGTTTATTTCAACCTTTTAGAGATGCTTTAAAATTGATATCAAAGGAATTTTTTTTTTTTTAATTTTAATAATTTATATTTATATAGTCCAATAATTATATTTTTTTATCATTAATATTATGATTTATTTATCCTTGAATATATTCTTTTCTTTTTATTGATTATAGAATTATTTTTTTAATATTAATTTTGAGATTATGGTTTATCCAATTATAATAATTGGTTGAGTGTCTTTATGTAATTATTCAATTTTAGGTTCATTACGTTCAGTTTCTCAAATAATTTCATTTGAAATTTTATTATTTTTGGTTTTTTTTTACTAATAATTTTAATTGAGAATTATTCTTTATTTATATTTATAAAATTTCAATATAATATATATATATTTTTTTTATATATATCCTTTATATATTATTTTTATAATTAGAGCATTAATTGATTTAAATCGAGTTCCATTTGATTTGATTGAAGGTGAATCAGAATTAGTTTCTGGATTTAATGTTGAATATTATAGAAGATTATTTGTATTAATTTTTTTTATCTGAATATTTAAATGTTATATTTATAAGATTATTATTAACAATAATGTTTTTTGGATTAAATTGATGATCATTTAGTTTCATTTTAGTTTATTTATTGCATTTAATTTTATTAATTATAATTCGTGGTGTATTACCTCGTATTCGATATGATAAATTAATAATAATATGTTGGGTTGAATTATTAGTGTTAATTTTAATACATTTAATATTAATTTATTTAATAAAAGAATTTATTGTTTTGATAGTATTTTAATTTGTATTTAAAAAAATATTTAATTTTTAATAAAAAATTTTTATAATAAATTATTATTAATTTTAAATTAATTTTATTAATTTAACAATTATAAAAATTTATATGTATATATATAAAGTTTTTAATTATTATATTTAAATATATAAAAGTTTGTTTATACAAATTTAATTAATTAAAAAATTAATTTTTATTAAATTTATATATATATATTAATATATAATATATATAATATATAATAATATATAATATATAATATATATATAAAATATTAATAAATGATCAATAAAAAATTTTATTTATAAAATAAAATTTATTTAAATTTATTTAAAATAAATTATTTAAATTAATTATTGGAATTAAATACAAAATAAAAATTGATATGAAAAGTATAATTACTCCTCCTAGTTTATTTGGAATTGTTCGTAGAATTGAATGTGCAAATAAAAAATATCATTCAGGTTTAATATGAATTGGTGTAATTATTGGATTTGCTATTTTAAAATTATCTGGATCACCTAAGATGTAAGGTATTTGTAAGTTAATTAATATAAATGAAATAAAATTAAATCAAATATGTAAATATATAATGAAAAAATAAAATGATGCTCCGTTTATATGAATGAATCGAATTAATCATCCTGAGTTTATATCTTTTATAATATTTGAAATTCTATTAAATGCAATATTGATATTTGGACAGTAATGTATTGATAAAAATAATCCTGAGATAATTTGAATTATTAAAAATATTCCAAGTATTGATCCAAAATTTCATAAGTAATTAATATTAATTGTTGCAGGTAAATTAATAAATGATATTGGTAAATTTATTATATGAATTTTATAAATTGATGAAATTACTTTTTTCATTTTCTTGCTCGTAAGTTTTTGTTTTTAATATAACAAATTTTTGTTATAATAAATAATATAATAATTAAGAAAATAATAAATATTAAAAGAATATAATAGTTGGGATTTAAATATAATTTTTTAATATTATAAATTTTATTATTTTTGTAATAATTAAATTTTAATATTTTAATATTTATATCATAATGATTAATTAAGAATAAAAAAGTTAATATTAAAATTAAATTTGTAAAAAATAAATTTAAATAATTAGTTTTTTAAAATGGTTTATTAATTAAACTAATAAAATAAGAAAATAAAATTAAAATTCCTCTAATAAAAATAATTTAAAATTAAAATTAAATTAATATTTAAATTTATAAATATAAGGAAGGGTAGAATTATAAAAGTTTTCATTAATAATAAATTAATATATTAAAATTATCTATAGTTATATTAATATTTTTAAATTTTTAATTTACAAAATTAATGTTTTTATTAAACTATATAACTAATATATAAATTTAACAAAAAATAGTTTAAATAAAAACAATAATTTTGGGAATTATAGATATTTTTATAAAATTTTTTTGAAATTTAATATTATATTAAGAAATTTAATTTTTTTAAGTTGGTTAACATTAAATTTATTTTAGAATTTGTTATTGTGAATTTAATTTTATTAATTTTAATTATTTTATTAAACAATAATATTTATTTTTTATGTACTAAATGTACCGTACGTATTAATTTCAATTCAGTGTATCCTGCTATTATTATTAATTGGATATAGTGCACTGCTATATAATATTGATAGTTCAAGAAAAGTATTAAAGCAGTGAAAATTATAGAGTTTTTAAGAAACAGGACGACAGAAGCAGGACAGAATCGCAACAGACGGACATTGCAAAAGTGTCTTTTGCTCCGCCTCCAAGGGTTTGCACCCCCCCAAATGTTTTCAAAATTTCCTAAGGAATTATACCTGGCTTTATACCCTAGCAAATTTTATGACCGCATGAAAACATACTTCTTAGTTTCCTACTTTCTTTCATATTTCCCCATTCCTATTTTCGTAATTAATAAGTTCAAACTAACTCGTATTCAATGTATCTCAAATATTATTTATAAAAAATGAGAAAATTAAATATATAAAATATAATGATGTAAATAATATATTTAAATTAGTATATGGGTATTCAATTATTTGTTTTCCTAATCAAGTAAGTATAATAAAAATATTAATAAATGATCAATAAAAAATTTTATTTATAAAATAAAATTTATTATTTTTTAAATTATTTAAATTAATTAATTAAACCTAACCCCAAACTAACCCCAATCTTAGGATTTTGTTAATTAAGGTCCTTCAAACGGACAAACAGTCTTTATCCCAATAGTCCCTAAATCTACCACCTACTACGGGAAGATACGGGAAATCTGCTTTTCTCACGTACGACGCTTCCTGCTAGCATCTTTCTCTCAAGGATGGTTAGTATCCTTTTCCAACCACCAACTCAAAATTTAGCCAATTAACGACGACGTCCACTTCCCTCACTTTCCGAACCAACGCTTTCCTAAACGAATCCGATGATCTCGTATCCTTAGACACACCCCATCATAGTTTTTCCTATCCAGCATCATCGTGACGGAAAGTCAGTCGCGAGACGCCTGTCCGAATTGATAGTTGATAGTTGGCAGCAATCACTGATCCGAGTTGCTCGACATCTCAGGCAATCATCGTCCGAACTCGTAGCGCATATCGAATCGTATCTACCCGAATCTACCCGAGTTCGAACTTGTAATCGCGAACCGCGAACCGCGAACCGCGAACCGCGAACCGCGAACCACGAACCGAAATTAATAACCGCGAGTTTTACGTCAAGTATACTCACCGAATATATTTTGTTAATAAATATTTATTGTTAAACATATTCGAGTGTTCCTTCAATACCTATCACGCCCATTACCTCAGAAGTAACAACGGTGAAGGGCAAGCGGTGGGGATCAACACTACGAGGGGACGAAAGGAGATGCTCCCGGGGCCCCAACGGGAACGATTATGGGCCATAGAATAAGAATATATATAAAAAATTTCCTGCAAAAAGTGATAATTTCGTGGATAGAAGATTGTGGATCAAAGGAAAACGACGAAGAAATATCTAGTACAGCAAACACTTATGAGACATATGACAAGCAGATCATCCAGACTAGATCACCCACAAAGACTATCAAATTTCGGAAAACATAAACTTATAAACATAGTGTCTAGTCGTCGGAGTAAAAAAGCCCCAAAACCCCAATGTAGAATTTGCACAATTAAAAAAGAAAAGAAGTAGAATATGTTTTGTCTGTAAATTTTGCAATGTTTCATTACACAGAAGCGATTGTTTTGGACGATATCACACTTTTAAAAAAATATTAAATTATTATTTGCTTGAAGAAAATCATTGTATGGATTATGGAATATTATATAAATATTAATCTAAAAACGATTCTAATAGATCAAATAAATATCAATATAAATATTATAAGTAATTTCGCCAAATTTGAGTTAACATTTCTATAGGTATGAGAAAAAGCGCGTATATTCCCGCGCGATATCCTAGAGTCTAAACAGAGCTAGAGTCTAAACTGGCTTCAACGATGTATCTGCGACCGAGTGAGAGGTAGACAGTACATAGGATTTTCAACCGCTACTGGTCGGTAAAATGATACGATAGTACGAAACAAGTGTATAAGGTGAAACCGTGAATGTGCGTGCGTACGTACGTGGATAACGATAAGGCGAAGCGAATAATATGCATAGTGAATCTTTTCTGTCTTTTGTGAAGAAAGGTTTTATTTTTCATTCTTTTGGTCTCTTCCCTCTCGTTTCTTTTTTCTTTTCTTCTCTCCAGCGTCACATGAAGCGCACAAATGTCCAAATCTTTCCACGGTTCTTTCTTGGTTCGCTATATTTTGCGAATGAAATTGTACTTCAAATCCACTATATCCAAACGTCTTCCCCTATCCTTTCCTATTTCTCTACCTATATGTCGGAGATGAAAGGAAAGCCGAAGCCTTTCCTTGGAAATTTTCGGAACATCCTCTAGTACTTTAGCCTAGATTTTATTATAGCTGTAATTGTTTAAAATTAGTGATAGCGAGATTGGCTTCGAGGTGACAATTGGTCGCCGAACGTAGCCACGGTCACGAGATAAACGTTTTGCCTAACGGAGGTCTGACGAGTGGTTGTATGGGTTTTCCGAGAAGTGTGATTGTGGCGGCATGCGGCCTCGAGAGCGGGCCTAGCCACGTGTGAGGTTACCTCGGAGGTGCCGATACAATGGGACATACATTGGCTAGTCCACGCGAAGAGTTGTCACGCGCCCAAAATTCCCATCTTAACCCGACATATATTTTAAATAACCCAGAGCGGTCGGAGCCTATATCGAATCGATAAAGTTTGGACCCACGTAAAAATAAGTATAAAGCTCAGGAGTTTGTCGTTTGGGTATTCAATTGTGTGTTCACTATCGTTACTACTCGCACTCCGCGCTCGTACTACAAATCGACAAATTTTTACAATTTGTTAATTTATCAACCACGGTTGATCATTTTACAATCCACAGGAAAATGATAACATGCTCGATATTCTAGTTCGTGTTTGAAGATACATAAAAAATATATATTTATGCACTTCCTATACTACATATCTCATTGAGCATGCGAAAACTCGCTAGTAGAACGCTAGTAGTAGGTTATGAAAATACATCTAATTCATAAATATATTGTGAAAATTATGTAAAGAAATATAAATAGAAGATAAATTTGAGATAACAAAATGATAGCACGCGCCATACAAAATATATTTTAGAAAAAATAAATGATTTCTTATACTTTTTTACTTATATTTATTTACCTATATTTTTACTTCCCTTGTAAAATATCTATTATATTTCGATGTACTCAGTTTTTTAATATTTTCATGTTAAATTATATTATTCTTTCAGAGTTATATAATTTTGCTCTTTCACTATTTGAAACTATTTCCTTCCACGAAACGATTTCCTTCGACGAAAACCATGCCATACTTTGAAATACAACTTTTCAAAACATTTAATATAAAAAAAAGGCAGGTCATGATCCATACTGATATATACATATTTTCTCATTTGGAGTTAACATCGCAAAAAGTTCCTTCTTGCTTAAATTTCATTTACGATAAGTATCTTCTGTTTGTTCCTCAGTCATAATCACGGAAATAAATGGTCGAAGAGGTAGTGTGCATCGAAATATAAATATAATATGCTCAAATATACTAGAACTGCTAAAATATTCAACAAGGGCGGTGGTATAGGCAATCGTCATCGAGAACAAATGACTAGCAATCGTGTTATCGTAAGTAGCTTGTTTTTTCTTGTTCTTTATTTTGAGATTCAGCTTCCATTCCTTACATTCATCAACTCTTTGTATTCTCCTTATTTCCCCTTCCCTTTTCACCCTTTTCCACTTGCGGCTCATTTCTTCACCCGGAACAGAGTATGTAGCTGATTTTCATCGAACAAACCTGTTCGAACGTCTCACACCACTTTACGGATACTTGCATATAACTATAATACGCATCTTCATTCGTCTCTTATTCATTGAATGGATTTGAGAGACAGCGATTCTGGCGTGCTTTCCTCTAAGCATTATCGTGTTAGGAATGTTCCTACTAGAGTATATATGTTTCGTAACGGTGATAAATAGACCGAGTTCGATGGACTTTCAAATGGACGGAGCAAATTTCTGATGCCCAGATTTACTACTATAAATAAATCAATGCATCATTTGATTAAGCAGTTTCAGAAAACAGTCTGAATTTAATTTGGTAGGACCGTCATTTTAAAGATATCTTCAGGATACGCGGGACAGCGTACTCTATATATTTAGTATAGTTTAAAATGATATCTTATAGGATTCTCAAATCCGAGTCGAAATTGAATTCATGAGCAGTTGCAGTTTTCATACAGACATGTATGTATGTTTTCACTTAAAGCCTTTTTGACAGCATTTCACAGATGAGGCACCAAAGTTTTCTCTGCACGTTGTCTATTGACAGTCTTGAGCGCAGTGAGATCATATTTGAAGCTCTCGAAAAATTAGTGAATAAAATTATTGCTAAACAGATCGAGAGAAACGGAGCGTTAGATGCTCCTCTTATTAAATTATCAGAGAATTAAAAGTTATTTCCTTTTCATTTTTACTATTTATATCATTTCTAAAATAATACTAACATTGACAATAAAATTCGATTGGGTTAGACATCTTCGCTTTAGTGATAAATAGTTGTTACGCAATACATTTGTTCAGTTGAGATGTACTGTTGAATACAAATACAATATACAAATTGTATTATAATTTATAGCGTAACTATGGATAGATTTCAATGGTAAGAAGATTATTTTAAACTCGTACAAGCATATGCCTCTGCTCAAAGTGATGAATCTTTATGCTCTTGTTCAGCAACTGGCCTAATAACATTTATGTGACAAAAAAACATATACATCTAGAAAAATTGTATAATACACAACTCACTTCTCGATAAATGTGCGAACATGTGTAAGATGTTCGAATTTCGAATATTTTTCAGATATTCATCCACTTATGTAAAGAACGATTTTCCGCATGAGTCATCTGATTATTTCATTTTTTCTCCGAATGTCCGTACGTTATGTGTGTATTCTGTACATCCTCTGTGAACGCTTTCAGTCCTTCCGGCTTCAGTCCTTCGTCGTTTCCACGATTAGGATTATAACCACATTTCTCGGTGCTTTTACCGCCATTTGTCCGCTTTATTGCTGGCCATCTTCACTTTTTCCGCGTACGAGAGCTGTTTTGGCTCGGCCTTCGTTGTTTTCTTAACGGCCGTTTTAAGCCGCTTGCTGGCTTCCAGCGACTTACTCACAGCGCTTAATATCGCAGTTTCCTTATTCTTAGCTTTTAGCTTGTTCTAGCCTTCCGGCTAGATGACAATTGTGGAGCAGGAGATATTCTCCACAAATCCTCTCATATCCTTAAAGTAACGCATTATCGTTGCGGTTTGCCCTTGTTAACTTTGTTGCTCGGGTCGTGGCAGAATGGTAGGACCCTCTTTTCCATATCGCTAGCTCGTTCCCTTATGTCGGGTATTGGCCGCGATTCTTCTTTAGTATCCTCCTTCTCTTCATCAGACCGCTTCTTGATTTCTGGGCTGTTTTGCTTTATCGGTGTAGCGCTTATATTAGTATCTTTAGGGGTTGACCACTCTGCCCCTTTTTCAGGCTTTTGCGTTTTCAAGGGTTGCAAAACCATGCTTGCATTCGTGGCGGGTGGCGGGTGGCGGGTGGCGGGTGGCGGGTGGCGGGTGGCGGGTGGCGTCTGCCCACGTGAAGACATCTGGATTACATTCGTGGCGTACTGTTTGTACACACGGACAGTGTACGAAGCGACGCGAACACAACCTATCTGCATGCCGTCATCTTGGGTCAACGCATGCTGTCAGGAGATCTTTAAAATGTGTCCAAGGATGTTGGCCGATGTAATTGTTAACAATGACTTGGCTTACTTAGAACCAGGCAGGCAACCGCCAGAGGCAAGGGAGGTGAAGAGGCTCTACAAGCATTTCTGGGGTAGAGCTGCACCTCCAAATCCTATAATCCTAGGAAGTAGAGCCTCGGAGTTGTCATTATGTGAATACTTTCTTGTTTCACATGATCTAATAAACCAACACTTCTTTCAACTTTTTTTAAGAAACTGTTTTGAATCGTGCAACATTTTCGATCGATTGCGATATCTCTGGTAATTGCATAGTTTTATTTGTGAATATTACACAAGCAAATATTTCGTTTTTTCGTTCAGATAAACTGCAACGTGATATTATTTTATATCACTGTTGCTTGATCATATTGCACAATTTTTATGCCAAGAGAAACATGCTAAAATTCTACATGTAATTTCTTTAGAGATAGTTGTACATTCAAATCATACAAATATATTCGTCTATAAAGTGATGAAAATTTCCATAATTAGGAGGTTGGCGTATGCTGCGTTTTATATCGCGCAGGAATAATTAACTCCATTTCTTCCAATGACGTTATTACAGAAATTCATACTAACCACATGATCATCTGATTTAAGTGCACGAACGAAAGAATCCATCCGTTATTATTTTTTTCCTTCCATATATCTATAAGTGTCATTTCTCCACTACCCAACATGTTCATATTCTAAACATGTTCTATTCTTCTTTCCGTTTCCGTCCCAAAGTTCGCAACGCAAGTATATCATTTCTAATCTTTCCACTTTTCTTCTCCTTTCCTTTTATCTGAATAATGGTTTAGTATTGCATGATTCTTAGGAACATCTAACGCATTCGAGTCGAATTATTTTCCATCACTAAATACATCCTTTCTTCGATACTTCCTACACTGCATACGTACTTTCGTAATTTCTATAGCTTTTCTCTACGGCGAGAGGCGAGAAATATCCAGCGTTTCAGTGTTGGATGTTTCAAATGTTTACATCGTTGCAAAAGCGTTGATCGTTTAATAAGACCTACTATTTTGGCATATCCTTTGGCATTCGTTGATACCGGCGATTGCTCTCTGCTCACCCTTGTGTTATATTTCACAGACCTTTCTAAGGATTATGTTACCATGTTTCAATATCCATTAATGAATTTTGTAATTTTTAAGACGTTACAGTTATTTGTAATGTATATATAGTCTTACTTTGATTGACTAACTGATTTACTTGCATAATTTAATGAGAAGTAAAACAATAAAATATTGCGTATAAGCTATCATTTTGCTTTCAAAACACCTTAATAGTAATCAATAAAAAATATAACAAGATTCTATTTAGATTTCCTTCTATAACTTTCATATCTTTTCTGCATGTATATAATTTATAAAATATAACATTTAAAAAATATAAACTGGTAAAACATATAATATTCTCATGGGAGAATGTTCTCATTTCTCCTTGTACCGTACATCAATTAATGTCAAATTATACTACAATCAATAAAAATATAGCAGCAGAAATGGAAAATGTAAATAACCCATGGGAGAAAGCAAGGTATCTCTTGTGAAGACACCACAACTCCCATGATCTATTGTCGCAATCATAATTAACTAGAAGTGGTTAGAATGAAATAATTACGTAACTGTAACGCTGACCGTATGTTATGCCAACAATGGGAGCCGAGGCAGTAAAACTCGATAGCGACACATATACCCGTACGGCAACACGTGCTTGCGTGGCGATTACGAAAAACCGACGGCCAGTAGATGAAAGAAGGCCACATGCAGTCGAATGAAATCAAATATTAAAAACAGGGCCTAGGCTAATTAAGATTCTCTTAAGATGTTCGCTACCGGCATCACACTATTATGATGCGTCGATTTTCATTCAGAGGTAAGAATCATAGATATGAGAAGACAGTCTCACGTACGATTTCAGGAAACCCAAACTGCAACATCCCGATTCCCACGGAAGCGTACCCCCAGTGGACCACCACCCCGTGGGGGATGGCATTATAAATAATGCGTAGCAACATAGAGCAGCGCTCATTATTATTTTAATCATTCTTTGTGCTCATTATAATTTACGTACCATATTGTGCTCATTATTTTTGTATTCATTCTTAGTGATCATTGTTATTACGGTTCATTATTATTTTGTTCACTCTTTGTGTTCATTGTTACTACGTTCGTTATTACGTTCATCATTGTGTTTAAAAATTTTGTATAGTATTTTGCGTTTCGGGGTCTTTAGTTTTTCGGTCAAGAAAAGAGAGCCGCGACTAAGTAAAAAGAAAATTTTATCTTTGAAGTCCTCATTTCATCGCTTAGACAGAAACGGGCATTGTAATTGCGGTATTAATCCAGTTAGTAAATTGTTCAGTCTGTATCGAAATAGATAAATAAAGTAAAAGTTGATAGTAAACTATATTCGAGTTCAAGTAATAAACCCAACAAAAACATCGACGACCACCGGAGCAGCTGAGGTAATGGCGCCAGACAGCACCTACTCCTCAAGGTAAGAAAATTAATTTTGAAAATTTCCTTCTTCTCTGATAATTTCGTTGCCCTCGAGAATCGAATTAGAACTTCCTATCATCGATCTCGTTTTATTTTCGTGAACGGTTTTGAGGATAGAATCATTGTTTAAACTTTAAACAAAGGGGTTGTCCGCTGTGTCGGCTTGTGCGAACGGTGTTTTCAGCTACTCAAACACCCACTGATCTTCGCATTCCTCCTCCCATTGTTGGCAAAACATTGCCCGTCTTTGGGCAAGGCTTGCGAAACCACACGAACCCCACACAGAGAGGATCGTTGGAATCATCCTCGATTATTAAACTCGAAGGGCAAGAAAATTGTGGCAATAGAAACCATCGTAGTAAATGAACTGAGCTTTGGTTCTAACGACAAACTACTATAGCGAAATTAAAAGAGAAGAAGAAGGCAAACATAGGAATAAATATATATCAAACAACGAATATTCACATTCTTATCCAATCCATCAACGCGAAAATTCTTGTTCTACCTCGTCTAACTAACTAATATACACATATACATATATATATATATATATATATATATATATATATATATATATATATATATATATATCAACTATACTAACATCGATACTAAGTGCACACAAAATTCTCTAAAGCATATGACGACAAAATGGACAATTACATAAACTCGCTTGCCAAAAATAGTAATCCTTACTTGGGCTTTCGGTTCGGTTCGGGCCGAGGGTAACACACGGACGGAGATCTCTGGGGAAAAAGTGAAGTGTGAAGGGAAAAAGGAACAGGAAGCATAAAGAGGCATGAAGAAGGGAAAATAAAGAGTGAGCATACAAGGAGAAGGCAAAAGAAAAGCGAAAAAGGAGACAAGAACGGGAGAAAGCTACAAATAAAAAAAACTAGAAAAGAAGAGGTTAGGAGGCTAGAAGCGCGGCAAAACAAAGTAAGGTAGGGAAACGGCAGATGGCGACAAACAGGGGAAGACCAAGGAGTACTGGTAAAGCAGTCTTCAAAAATACACTGGACAAATACAGTTCGACAGAAAAAGAGACACCAGCCAGAGAGAAAGTAATGGAGGCAGTGGTGGAAAAAACAGAGAAAATGGAAAGAGGATTCGAGGCAATGATCGAGGAAATAAAATATATATATTGGAAAAGCAAGTGGAGGAGCTGAAGAGAGAAATGAAAGAGGAAAGGGAAAGAGAGACAGACAGAGAGAAAGGAGAGTGGGAATGGGAAAAGAAAGAATTATTGGGTAGAATCAGAAGAATTGGAGAGGATCAGGACAGGACAGAGAGAGAGAGAGGAAAGAAGAAGAAACATAGTAATCAAGGGAGTGGACTGGAACGAAGGAAGCAATGAAGAGACAGTAAAGGAGTTCATAAACGAAAAAATGAGGATAGGGGCAGAAGTAGAAAAAGCACATATGATAAAGGTGGGGTGGGGGGGGGGCAAGAACACAATAATAGTGGCAACGATGAAATCAATGGAGGAAAAAATAAGGATAATGAAGGAGAAAAGCAAATGGGAAAAGGGTGTATACATGGACGATGATCTGACAAAAAAAAGAAAGGGATGGGAAGCAACACATAAGAAGGGTAGCCAGAGAAAGAATGGAACAAGGCGAATATGTAAGGACAGGATACAAGAAACTAACAATAGAGAACAAATGGTACAGGTGGAACGAAAACGAAGAGAGGCTGGAGGAAGAAAGAAAGAGAGGGGAAGGAAAATGAAAAAAGAGGAACAGGAGGGGGGACTACAATGGGGATGAAAACGTGCTTCCGAAATGTAGCAGAGCTAATAAGTAAGGACAAAAGAGAAAAGTTAAAATATAGACTACCCAAAGAATTCGACTGGAAATGCAGGGCAGCAATGACAGTAAGGAAAAAAGGAAGAGCAAAGGGAAGAATAACAACGGGTATAAATAAAAACCTAAGAGAAATAGGATATAAAGGAATTAGTGATAACATAGTTGGAAGAAAAATAATATACAATTACAAGACGTATAGGATAATGATGGTTTATAATCAAGATACATAAGGGACATGGAAAAAAATAGAGGAAAGAGTAGACGGAAGAGAAGAGGAAGTGGTGATCATCGGCGGAGACTGGAACGCAAGAACGGGAGAGGAGGGAGGGTCGATAAACGAGGACGTAGGGAAAGAAAAAAACAGACGATCAAAAGACAAGACAATAAACGTGGAAGGAAGAACACTGCTAAAGATAATCAATGGCAGCGATAAAGAAGGAGAGGAGCGGACCTATATTGGCGAGAGAGGAAACTCAGTAATAGACTATGTGATTGGCAATCAGGAGGCGACAGAAGAAATAATTTACATGAAAATAGGAAAAAGAACAGAGTCAGGCCACATGCCGTTAGAAATAGAAATAGGGGGGGGGGCGGAATTACAAAAAAATGAGGAAAAGGAAGAAGAAGAGAAGGAGAAGAGGGAATGGACAAACAAAAGTGTGGAAAAATACTTGGACGAATGTAAAGACTGGACCTGCAACGGAAGAACAGTAGCGGAAATGTGGACAGAAATCAACAAGAAGATAAACGAAGCAATGCAAAAGAAGAAAGTAAAGATAAGGAATAGAAAGAGAGGAAAAGAGAGTAAAAGAGAGATGAGAAGGAAGGTGACAAAGTTTATGAAAGGAAAATACAGTAGAGAAGCTCTTATGGAGGAAAAAAGGCATTCAAATAGAGGTGCAAACAAAGAAAGGAAAGATACGAAGAAGAAGAAATGGTGAAAATCAAGAAGATAAAAACAGAACAAGAAGCGTGGAAATACATAAATAAATACAGAAGAAGAAGAGAGAATATAGATGAAGATTATATGAAATAAGCGAGGAAGAGTGGAAAAATCATTTTATGGAAATTTTAGAAGGAACAGAGCACAAAGAGGGCAGGAAAAAAGAGGAGCATCGAGCAGAAGAGAAAATAATGGATGAGAGAGAAGATAATATATAGAGAAGGAAGAGGTGATATACAAACTAAGAAACTTGAAGGAGAAGAAAGCAATGGGGGAAGGCGGGTTAGAAAATGAAGTATGGAAGTATGCACCGAAGGAAGTGGGTGAAGCGTTATGGGCTCTGTTAAGGAAAATATGGAATGGGGTGGGGATACCAGAAGATTGGAAAAAAGGAGCAAATATGTCCGATATATAAAAAGAGGGACAAGAGAGCTGGGAAGGGTTACAGAAAAGTAACATTAATGGATACAGCATACAAGATCTGTGCAGGGATACTGCACGAACGACTGAAGGCAGAGATTGAAAACAAACTGAAAGAGAGCCAATTCGGATTCAGAAAAGAAAGACGCGGTATTTGTGATAAACCATATCATAGACAAACAGTTGAGTAGAGAAAAAGAAAAACTACATGCCTGCTTTGCGGACTTAAAAGCGGCGTTCGACAGGCTAAACAGAAAGAAATTGGAGGAGAAAATGAGAAAAATGGGAATTAACGAAAACTTAACCAAAAGGATTAAAATGATATACGCAGAAACAAAGAATGTGGTAAGAATCAAGAATAACAACACAAAAGAATTTTGGACAGCGAGGGGAGTCAGACAAGGATGCCCGTTGAGCCCTACGTTATTTAACATCTACGTGGCGGGGCTGGAAGAAGAATTAAGGAAAGGACAAGTCGGGGGGGGGGCATAGTGGTAGGAGAAAGAAAGGTATGGTCATTGACATATGCAGACGATATTGTGCTGATGGCTGATAGAGAGGAGAAGCTAAAGGAAATGCTAAAGAGAATCGAAATATTTTTAAAGGAAACCGAATTGGAACTGAGCACGAAAAAGGCCAAGAGTGTAGTTTTCGAAAAAAACGAAAGAACAAGAGGAGACAAAGAAAATGGAAATGGGGAGAACGAGAATTAGAAGAAGTGGACGAGATAAGATACCTAGGGTACATACTACTGAAAAAACGGTAGTGATGAGAAACACATAGAAGACAGGAAAAAGAGAGCAAGAATAGCAATGAAGAAAACATGGAGCGTGGAAGAAAAAATTTCCAAACAGGACAACAAGAGGAGAATGAAGATGTTTGGAACGCTGGTAGAGAACGTGGCGCTGTTTGGAGCATAGGTATGAGGCTGGAACATGGAAGAAAGGTTGGATA
Organism: Bombus vancouverensis nearcticus; assembly: GCF_051014615.1. Taxonomy (NCBI): domain Eukaryota; kingdom Metazoa; phylum Arthropoda; class Insecta; order Hymenoptera; family Apidae; genus Bombus; species Bombus vancouverensis. The sequence continues at coordinate 30,077 of NW_027468915.1, read as the reverse complement.
GAATACAAAGAAGATATGTGAAATGGAGCTTAGGTTTAGATATGACAACACCGAATTATATATCGATAGAAGAATGTAAGCTAACAGAAATCAAAGAAAAAGTATTAGGAAGAGCAGCAAGGTATGAAGGGAAAGCCATAGAGTCAAAAAAGGAACTAGTAAAGAAGTGCATAAAGGAAAGAGAGAGAAACTGGGGAAATGGCCAATAACGGAAAAGAGCAAGAAAGAGAAAGAAGGGACTAGAAAGGATGAGAAATGGAGGGACACAGATGGAAGTAAGAGAAGAGCAAGAAAAGATGACACTAGACCAAATTATAGAAGAAAGGAGAAAGAGAGAAGCAGAAGAGAGGGGGGAAAGGATAAGGGAATCAAAATATGACAAACATTATAGAAAAATCGCCAAAGAAGAGTTAGCAAAATACTTAGAAGGAAGGATGAAGTGGAAGGACAGAAAAATATTAGCAAGATTCAGATGTGGAAACGAGACTAAATCAAGGGAATACTGGAAAGAAGAGGGAGAAAAAAGATGCAAGCTATGTAAAAAGAAAGAAGAAGACCTGAGACACGTAATAGAAGAATGAGAAATAACAGGAGAACCAAGGGACACGGAAAATAATAATAATAATAATAATAATAATAATAATAATAATAATAATAATAATAATAATAATAATAATAATAATAATAATAACGATAATGATAATAATAATAATGATAATAATAATGATAATAATGATAATAATGATAATAATGATGATGATGATGATAATAATAATAATAATAATAATAATAATAATGATAATGATAATAATGAGAATAATGATAATAATGATATTAATGATAATAATGATAATAATGATAATAATGATAATAATGATATTAATGATAATGATAATAATAATAATGATAATAATAATGATAATAGTTATCCTTACTCATCCTCAATTATTAACAAATCACACACCCATACATTCTAATTGAAACGTTAAAAACCTTCTTTATTTTATTTTGTTTTTTTTTTTATTATGGGTAATAACACAGAAATCCCCATGCTATAGTAATTAGCAAATGATACAAAAATGTAAGTATTTGTAGAAACAAATAAGAACGTTTAATAAAGGAAAAATTAAAAAGAAAATGATAGATACTTCTACCTCTCAGAGTGATCAAGCAAAAGGACCAAACGCATCGAGATCTACAGTAAGACACGGTAAACCGGCCTATCCTGTTCAATATCCATGTTTAGTGTCCTATTATAAATGTATGGCATGAACAAGAACGGCAATCAAAATAATAAATCAGCAATAGCATTCGTAAATGATATGTTAATTACATCAGAAACAATAAACCGTGACAAATAAAAATCCAGCTGCAAGACCTAGTCAAGAAAGTAGAAAATTACGCTTTCCAACACGGAAGCTAAGAATCTACACCCATAAATGTGAAACAATCTCGTTCAGTCCATATATTTCAAAAACTTCAAAAGCAAAGTACGACGTGAGAATAAATTCGAAAATATTCTTCCATACAACAGAAAATATCAACGGAAAATTTTCCGATGCAAACAAAGTTAGATCCTTCGGAGTCCATCTAAACTTCGGGTTAAATCACAACGACAACATAAAGACACAGTTATAGAAAGCAGATAAATTCTTCTTATACCTCATAAGACTACCTTACTCGAAAGATTCGCACAGATCAATAAAACTTCACTGCTACAAAACACTAATTAGACCAACCATTCTAATGTATGGTCGTTAAATCTGTTTCAATGTAAGTGTCAACGCCACGGAAAAATTAAGAATCATTGAAAGAAAATACATCACAGCATGTTTAGGAATATATAGATTGCCAGAATTGAAATTTAGCAAATATAGCAAATCACAAGCTATACGAAGAGCCAAATTAATCCATATCGATTCTTCATTCTTAAATTAGTCAGACCACTGGTCAAAGATACACAAAATAATCATAAACTTCATCGTCGCCCACAATCTATAGTCAAACCCGTTATACCATAAACACGTTCAAAAAAACAGGTTATTTCCCCCCGGAATCCTTCACCTGTTTAGATAGCGTGAAATTAATCCAAAACAATAATAACTTAGCATTATTCTATCACTACAGCAGAAACGTAATAATAAAAAATACTGTACGATAGCGACATAGACCATAAGGATAGCAATATAAGACTTATGTATAAATTGTCAACCGTAGATTTAAGTGAGACACTCAAAGACAATAAAGATAAATATTGGTGGCTAACCACCGTAGAAAATTAAATTATAGCAATAAGAAAACCGTATGTTTAGTTAGTAAATGAACCAAAGATTGTAAGCAAAGATCACAAAAGAACAATGCAAATGTCACGTAAACTTGAGGGTTAGACGATAAAATAAAATAGCTGAGTCGTAACACAACTATTAACTTTGTTTTAATTAAACTTTATTATTAATTCAGCAATCACAATGTAACACACACTGAATTAACATAAATCACAACTCACTCCAACCACGTTATGTAAGATTTAGTTACAACAATACGTTAAGTACGCGATTGTTATAAGGATAGAGACCGGTATAGATATATTGACTATTCTAAGGATACAGAATAAGTGAGTTTTTCTGGCGATACTATGTCTGAGAAAGGCTAGGGGTGAGTGTGTCTAAGGACACAGGACTATCGGATTCGTTGATGACAATTTTGGTTAAGGAAGTGAGGGCAGTAGACACCGTCTCCGATTGGATAATAAGACGGTTGGTGGACCAGGAAGGGTTTTAGCCGCCCTCGTGAGAAAGTTGCTAACGCAACATAGCAGACGCGAGGAAAACCTACTTTCCCTGTTAACCCGTAGTAAACAATAAACGTAAAAGGAAATCTAAGACAAGAGATACTCGCTTGGCCTGAAGGACCTTAACTATGAAAATTCCAAGACCCCTGGTGGGTACTTAGGACTACTGAGGGCACGCGCCAAGGATGTGCAGACATCTGGGCGCCATGCTGCCCGCGGTGTGTGGCCTGGTCTCCGATGTGAATTGACTTTATACAAACACAGTTAAATTAAGAAAATGTTCCCTGCAATTGTGTAATCATATATACGTAATTATATATCTCATACTTATACTAATTTGTAAGTTCATAGTCTAAGGAATGGTTACATTGTAAGTCAAGAAATGGTAGTATGAAGTGCAACGTTTATGTGAGCACCTATACTAGGCGTACATTACGCAAACATTAAAAACTTCCCACAAGCTGAGACCCTCAACTCATAAATCAAATTCTTTTTATTTTTGATTCATTGTAGTAAATGAAATCATTTACCAACATATTTGTCACACTTTTCTCATTCAGATAAGACCAAGCACGATATAATTTGGAGCATATTTGCTTACTGAGTAAATGATAATTAAATACATATCAATAAGTAAATCTAACATCACAAATATATTAGTAAAAGTTTAATTTTGGAAAAGTTAGAAATAAAAAAGTTTTACTTTTGATTCAGCACATAGATACATTGTCTCCGCGCTATCTGCCACTTGTGGTTTAATTTGATAATCCACGATAAGATAAACTTAAGTAGATGTTTATGTATTGTTGTATATTATTATATAAAATTAATTTTAATAAAAATTTAATACAAAATTTTAATTCAAATCAAAATGTAGTATATTTAAGAATTTATGAGTTATAATAAATTTAATTTTTTAATAATTATATTTTAATATTAATTTGAAAGAGGATTCAAAAGTAAAATCAATAAATTAATTAATTTGAAAATAGTTTTGAAAAGTGTACAAATTGCCCGTCAATTTCATTTGTGGAATAAGTCGTAACATAGTAAAAATATTGGAAAATGTTTTTAGATAAAAAATTAGTTTTTATAATATTTCATTTTTAATGAAAATTATTTAAATTGAATTTTTTTTTAAATAATAAATTTAATATTTTAGTTTAAAATTTATTAAATTATATTTTTGTAAAGTTGTATAATAAATAATTGTTAAAGTAATAATTTATGAAATAATATAATGATTTATAGATTTAGTAATGTGAATGAAATTTTAAAGAATTAAATAAGTAAAATAAATTTTGTACCTTTTGTATCAGGGTTAATTAATATAATTTAATAATTTTATTATTCTCGAAAGAAAAAGAGTTCAATATATAATTATGTTTTTGTTGAATAAAAAATTATAATATATATTTAGAAATTAAATGTTAATCGATTTTTTTATATATCTATTTTTTTTAAATGAATTTAATTCATATATAAAAAATATAAAAAATTTTTTTTATAATTTTTTTTATTTTTATATAAAAAATTTATGGGATAATCTATAAATTTAAATATATAATTAAATTATTATTATTATTTAAAAATTTATATTATAATTATATTGATTTAGTAATAATTTTTATTAATAAATACTTAATAATTTAATAATTTTATTTTAAAAATTTAAGAAATTTATATAAAATTGAATAATATATATTTATTAAAAAAAAATAATTTATAATTTATTTAAATTAAGTATAATGATTATATTAGTAATATTTTATGTTTAAAATTTTTATTTTTTAATAAATTTTGAAATATATATATATATATATATATAAGGAATTAGGCAAATTAAATATATTCACCTGTTTATCAAAAACATGGCTTATTGATTTTAATTTTAAGTCTATCTGCCCAATGATTTAATTATTTAATGGCTGCAGTATAATTGACTGTACAAAGGTAACATAATCAATTGTTTTTTAACTAAAAACTAGAATGAAAGAATTAATGAGATATATACTGTCTCATATATATATAATTAATTTCAATTTTTAGTAAAAATGCTAAAATATATTTATGGGACGATAAGACCCTATAGAATTTTATATTTATATATATTAGATGTTAAATTTTTTAAATATAAATATTTAATTGGGAGGATTAGTAAATTTATAAAACTTTATTTTAAATATAAACTTTAATTAAAGAATAATTAATGATCTTGTATTATAAATTAAAAGAATAAATTACCTTAGGGATAACAGCGTAATATCTTTTTAAAGATCATATTAATAAAGATGATTGCGACCTCCATGTTGAATTAAGATAAATTTTAAATGCAGAAGTTTAATAATTAAGTCTGTTCGACTTTTAAAATCTTACATGATTTGAGTTCAAATCGACGTGAGTCAGATTGGTTTCTATCTATAAAAATAAATAAATTATTTGTACGAAAGGACTATAATTTTTAATTAAATTATATTATTAACTTTAATTAATAATTTTGATTATATTAGCAAATTAGTGCATTAAATTTAGAATTTAAATAAATTATAATAAAATTATAATATATAATAATTTTTTTTCAATTTTTTATTAATGATATTTATAATTTCGATTAGAGTGGCTTTTTTAACTTTATTTGAGCGTAAAATATTAGGTTATATTCAATTACGAAAAGGTCCAAATAATTAAAGGTTTATTTCAACCTTTATTAATTATTAATTTATAATTAAATAATTTAATTATTAAAAATTAATAATTAAAGGTTTATTTCAACCTTTTAGAGATGCTTTAAAATTGATATCAAAGGAATTTTTTTTTTTTTAATTTTAATAATTTATATTTATATAGTCCAATAATTATATTTTTTTATCATTAATATTATGATTTATTTATCCTTGAATATATTCTTTTCTTTTTATTGATTATAGAATTATTTTTTTAATATTAATTTTGAGATTATGGTTTATCCAATTATAATAATTGGTTGAGTGTCTTTATGTAATTATTCAATTTTAGGTTCATTACGTTCAGTTTCTCAAATAATTTCATTTGAAATTTTATTATTTTTGGTTTTTTTTTACTAATAATTTTAATTGAGAATTATTCTTTATTTATATTTATAAAATTTCAATATAATATATATATATTTTTTTTATATATATCCTTTATATATTATTTTTATAATTAGAGCATTAATTGATTTAAATCGAGTTCCATTTGATTTGATTGAAGGTGAATCAGAATTAGTTTCTGGATTTAATGTTGAATATTATAGAAGATTATTTGTATTAATTTTTTTTATCTGAATATTTAAATGTTATATTTATAAGATTATTATTAACAATAATGTTTTTTGGATTAAATTGATGATCATTTAGTTTCATTTTAGTTTATTTATTGCATTTAATTTTATTAATTATAATTCGTGGTGTATTACCTCGTATTCGATATGATAAATTAATAATAATATGTTGGGTTGAATTATTAGTGTTAATTTTAATACATTTAATATTAATTTATTTAATAAAAGAATTTATTGTTTTGATAGTATTTTAATTTGTATTTAAAAAAATATTTAATTTTTAATAAAAAATTTTTATAATAAATTATTATTAATTTTAAATTAATTTTATTAATTTAACAATTATAAAAATTTATATGTATATATATAAAGTTTTTAATTATTATATTTAAATATATAAAAGTTTGTTTATACAAATTTAATTAATTAAAAAATTAATTTTTATTAAATTTATATATATATATTAATATATAATATATATAATATATAATAATATATAATATATAATATATATATAAAATATTAATAAATGATCAATAAAAAATTTTATTTATAAAATAAAATTTATTTAAATTTATTTAAAATAAATTATTTAAATTAATTATTGGAATTAAATACAAAATAAAAATTGATATGAAAAGTATAATTACTCCTCCTAGTTTATTTGGAATTGTTCGTAGAATTGAATGTGCAAATAAAAAATATCATTCAGGTTTAATATGAATTGGTGTAATTATTGGATTTGCTATTTTAAAATTATCTGGATCACCTAAGATGTAAGGTATTTGTAAGTTAATTAATATAAATGAAATAAAATTAAATCAAATATGTAAATATATAATGAAAAAATAAAATGATGCTCCGTTTATATGAATGAATCGAATTAATCATCCTGAGTTTATATCTTTTATAATATTTGAAATTCTATTAAATGCAATATTGATATTTGGACAGTAATGTATTGATAAAAATAATCCTGAGATAATTTGAATTATTAAAAATATTCCAAGTATTGATCCAAAATTTCATAAGTAATTAATATTAATTGTTGCAGGTAAATTAATAAATGATATTGGTAAATTTATTATATGAATTTTATAAATTGATGAAATTACTTTTTTCATTTTCTTGCTCGTAAGTTTTTGTTTTTAATATAACAAATTTTTGTTATAATAAATAATATAATAATTAAGAAAATAATAAATATTAAAAGAATATAATAGTTGGGATTTAAATATAATTTTTTAATATTATAAATTTTATTATTTTTGTAATAATTAAATTTTAATATTTTAATATTTATATCATAATGATTAATTAAGAATAAAAAAGTTAATATTAAAATTAAATTTGTAAAAAATAAATTTAAATAATTAGTTTTTTAAAATGGTTTATTAATTAAACTAATAAAATAAGAAAATAAAATTAAAATTCCTCTAATAAAAATAATTTAAAATTAAAATTAAATTAATATTTAAATTTATAAATATAAGGAAGGGTAGAATTATAAAAGTTTTCATTAATAATAAATTAATATATTAAAATTATCTATAGTTATATTAATATTTTTAAATTTTTAATTTACAAAATTAATGTTTTTATTAAACTATATAACTAATATATAAATTTAACAAAAAATAGTTTAAATAAAAACAATAATTTTGGGAATTATAGATATTTTTATAAAATTTTTTTGAAATTTAATATTATATTAAGAAATTTAATTTTTTTAAGTTGGTTAACATTAAATTTATTTTAGAATTTGTTATTGTGAATTTAATTTTATTAATTTTAATTATTTTATTAAACAATAATATTTATTTTTTATGTACTAAATGTACCGTACGTATTAATTTCAATTCAGTGTATCCTGCTATTATTATTAATTGGATATAGTGCACTGCTATATAATATTGATAGTTCAAGAAAAGTATTAAAGCAGTGAAAATTATAGAGTTTTTAAGAAACAGGACGACAGAAGCAGGACAGAATCGCAACAGACGGACATTGCAAAAGTGTCTTTTGCTCCGCCTCCAAGGGTTTGCACCCCCCCAAATGTTTTCAAAATTTCCTAAGGAATTATACCTGGCTTTATACCCTAGCAAATTTTATGACCGCATGAAAACATACTTCTTAGTTTCCTACTTTCTTTCATATTTCCCCATTCCTATTTTCGTAATTAATAAGTTCAAACTAACTCGTATTCAATGTATCTCAAATATTATTTATAAAAAATGAGAAAATTAAATATATAAAATATAATGATGTAAATAATATATTTAAATTAGTATATGGGTATTCAATTATTTGTTTTCCTAATCAAGTAAGTATAATAAAAATATTAATAAATGATCAATAAAAAATTTTATTTATAAAATAAAATTTATTATTTTTTAAATTATTTAAATTAATTAATTAAACCTAACCCCAAACTAACCCCAATCTTAGGATTTTGTTAATTAAGGTCCTTCAAACGGACAAACAGTCTTTATCCCAATAGTCCCTAAATCTACCACCTACTACGGGAAGATACGGGAAATCTGCTTTTCTCACGTACGACGCTTCCTGCTAGCATCTTTCTCTCAAGGATGGTTAGTATCCTTTTCCAACCACCAACTCAAAATTTAGCCAATTAACGACGACGTCCACTTCCCTCACTTTCCGAACCAACGCTTTCCTAAACGAATCCGATGATCTCGTATCCTTAGACACACCCCATCATAGTTTTTCCTATCCAGCATCATCGTGACGGAAAGTCAGTCGCGAGACGCCTGTCCGAATTGATAGTTGATAGTTGGCAGCAATCACTGATCCGAGTTGCTCGACATCTCAGGCAATCATCGTCCGAACTCGTAGCGCATATCGAATCGTATCTACCCGAATCTACCCGAGTTCGAACTTGTAATCGCGAACCGCGAACCGCGAACCGCGAACCGCGAACCGCGAACCACGAACCGAAATTAATAACCGCGAGTTTTACGTCAAGTATACTCACCGAATATATTTTGTTAATAAATATTTATTGTTAAACATATTCGAGTGTTCCTTCAATACCTATCACGCCCATTACCTCAGAAGTAACAACGGTGAAGGGCAAGCGGTGGGGATCAACACTACGAGGGGACGAAAGGAGATGCTCCCGGGGCCCCAACGGGAACGATTATGGGCCATAGAATAAGAATATATATAAAAAATTTCCTGCAAAAAGTGATAATTTCGTGGATAGAAGATTGTGGATCAAAGGAAAACGACGAAGAAATATCTAGTACAGCAAACACTTATGAGACATATGACAAGCAGATCATCCAGACTAGATCACCCACAAAGACTATCAAATTTCGGAAAACATAAACTTATAAACATAGTGTCTAGTCGTCGGAGTAAAAAAGCCCCAAAACCCCAATGTAGAATTTGCACAATTAAAAAAGAAAAGAAGTAGAATATGTTTTGTCTGTAAATTTTGCAATGTTTCATTACACAGAAGCGATTGTTTTGGACGATATCACACTTTTAAAAAAATATTAAATTATTATTTGCTTGAAGAAAATCATTGTATGGATTATGGAATATTATATAAATATTAATCTAAAAACGATTCTAATAGATCAAATAAATATCAATATAAATATTATAAGTAATTTCGCCAAATTTGAGTTAACATTTCTATAGGTATGAGAAAAAGCGCGTATATTCCCGCGCGATATCCTAGAGTCTAAACAGAGCTAGAGTCTAAACTGGCTTCAACGATGTATCTGCGACCGAGTGAGAGGTAGACAGTACATAGGATTTTCAACCGCTACTGGTCGGTAAAATGATACGATAGTACGAAACAAGTGTATAAGGTGAAACCGTGAATGTGCGTGCGTACGTACGTGGATAACGATAAGGCGAAGCGAATAATATGCATAGTGAATCTTTTCTGTCTTTTGTGAAGAAAGGTTTTATTTTTCATTCTTTTGGTCTCTTCCCTCTCGTTTCTTTTTTCTTTTCTTCTCTCCAGCGTCACATGAAGCGCACAAATGTCCAAATCTTTCCACGGTTCTTTCTTGGTTCGCTATATTTTGCGAATGAAATTGTACTTCAAATCCACTATATCCAAACGTCTTCCCCTATCCTTTCCTATTTCTCTACCTATATGTCGGAGATGAAAGGAAAGCCGAAGCCTTTCCTTGGAAATTTTCGGAACATCCTCTAGTACTTTAGCCTAGATTTTATTATAGCTGTAATTGTTTAAAATTAGTGATAGCGAGATTGGCTTCGAGGTGACAATTGGTCGCCGAACGTAGCCACGGTCACGAGATAAACGTTTTGCCTAACGGAGGTCTGACGAGTGGTTGTATGGGTTTTCCGAGAAGTGTGATTGTGGCGGCATGCGGCCTCGAGAGCGGGCCTAGCCACGTGTGAGGTTACCTCGGAGGTGCCGATACAATGGGACATACATTGGCTAGTCCACGCGAAGAGTTGTCACGCGCCCAAAATTCCCATCTTAACCCGACATATATTTTAAATAACCCAGAGCGGTCGGAGCCTATATCGAATCGATAAAGTTTGGACCCACGTAAAAATAAGTATAAAGCTCAGGAGTTTGTCGTTTGGGTATTCAATTGTGTGTTCACTATCGTTACTACTCGCACTCCGCGCTCGTACTACAAATCGACAAATTTTTACAATTTGTTAATTTATCAACCACGGTTGATCATTTTACAATCCACAGGAAAATGATAACATGCTCGATATTCTAGTTCGTGTTTGAAGATACATAAAAAATATATATTTATGCACTTCCTATACTACATATCTCATTGAGCATGCGAAAACTCGCTAGTAGAACGCTAGTAGTAGGTTATGAAAATACATCTAATTCATAAATATATTGTGAAAATTATGTAAAGAAATATAAATAGAAGATAAATTTGAGATAACAAAATGATAGCACGCGCCATACAAAATATATTTTAGAAAAAATAAATGATTTCTTATACTTTTTTACTTATATTTATTTACCTATATTTTTACTTCCCTTGTAAAATATCTATTATATTTCGATGTACTCAGTTTTTTAATATTTTCATGTTAAATTATATTATTCTTTCAGAGTTATATAATTTTGCTCTTTCACTATTTGAAACTATTTCCTTCCACGAAACGATTTCCTTCGACGAAAACCATGCCATACTTTGAAATACAACTTTTCAAAACATTTAATATAAAAAAAAGGCAGGTCATGATCCATACTGATATATACATATTTTCTCATTTGGAGTTAACATCGCAAAAAGTTCCTTCTTGCTTAAATTTCATTTACGATAAGTATCTTCTGTTTGTTCCTCAGTCATAATCACGGAAATAAATGGTCGAAGAGGTAGTGTGCATCGAAATATAAATATAATATGCTCAAATATACTAGAACTGCTAAAATATTCAACAAGGGCGGTGGTATAGGCAATCGTCATCGAGAACAAATGACTAGCAATCGTGTTATCGTAAGTAGCTTGTTTTTTCTTGTTCTTTATTTTGAGATTCAGCTTCCATTCCTTACATTCATCAACTCTTTGTATTCTCCTTATTTCCCCTTCCCTTTTCACCCTTTTCCACTTGCGGCTCATTTCTTCACCCGGAACAGAGTATGTAGCTGATTTTCATCGAACAAACCTGTTCGAACGTCTCACACCACTTTACGGATACTTGCATATAACTATAATACGCATCTTCATTCGTCTCTTATTCATTGAATGGATTTGAGAGACAGCGATTCTGGCGTGCTTTCCTCTAAGCATTATCGTGTTAGGAATGTTCCTACTAGAGTATATATGTTTCGTAACGGTGATAAATAGACCGAGTTCGATGGACTTTCAAATGGACGGAGCAAATTTCTGATGCCCAGATTTACTACTATAAATAAATCAATGCATCATTTGATTAAGCAGTTTCAGAAAACAGTCTGAATTTAATTTGGTAGGACCGTCATTTTAAAGATATCTTCAGGATACGCGGGACAGCGTACTCTATATATTTAGTATAGTTTAAAATGATATCTTATAGGATTCTCAAATCCGAGTCGAAATTGAATTCATGAGCAGTTGCAGTTTTCATACAGACATGTATGTATGTTTTCACTTAAAGCCTTTTTGACAGCATTTCACAGATGAGGCACCAAAGTTTTCTCTGCACGTTGTCTATTGACAGTCTTGAGCGCAGTGAGATCATATTTGAAGCTCTCGAAAAATTAGTGAATAAAATTATTGCTAAACAGATCGAGAGAAACGGAGCGTTAGATGCTCCTCTTATTAAATTATCAGAGAATTAAAAGTTATTTCCTTTTCATTTTTACTATTTATATCATTTCTAAAATAATACTAACATTGACAATAAAATTCGATTGGGTTAGACATCTTCGCTTTAGTGATAAATAGTTGTTACGCAATACATTTGTTCAGTTGAGATGTACTGTTGAATACAAATACAATATACAAATTGTATTATAATTTATAGCGTAACTATGGATAGATTTCAATGGTAAGAAGATTATTTTAAACTCGTACAAGCATATGCCTCTGCTCAAAGTGATGAATCTTTATGCTCTTGTTCAGCAACTGGCCTAATAACATTTATGTGACAAAAAAACATATACATCTAGAAAAATTGTATAATACACAACTCACTTCTCGATAAATGTGCGAACATGTGTAAGATGTTCGAATTTCGAATATTTTTCAGATATTCATCCACTTATGTAAAGAACGATTTTCCGCATGAGTCATCTGATTATTTCATTTTTTCTCCGAATGTCCGTACGTTATGTGTGTATTCTGTACATCCTCTGTGAACGCTTTCAGTCCTTCCGGCTTCAGTCCTTCGTCGTTTCCACGATTAGGATTATAACCACATTTCTCGGTGCTTTTACCGCCATTTGTCCGCTTTATTGCTGGCCATCTTCACTTTTTCCGCGTACGAGAGCTGTTTTGGCTCGGCCTTCGTTGTTTTCTTAACGGCCGTTTTAAGCCGCTTGCTGGCTTCCAGCGACTTACTCACAGCGCTTAATATCGCAGTTTCCTTATTCTTAGCTTTTAGCTTGTTCTAGCCTTCCGGCTAGATGACAATTGTGGAGCAGGAGATATTCTCCACAAATCCTCTCATATCCTTAAAGTAACGCATTATCGTTGCGGTTTGCCCTTGTTAACTTTGTTGCTCGGGTCGTGGCAGAATGGTAGGACCCTCTTTTCCATATCGCTAGCTCGTTCCCTTATGTCGGGTATTGGCCGCGATTCTTCTTTAGTATCCTCCTTCTCTTCATCAGACCGCTTCTTGATTTCTGGGCTGTTTTGCTTTATCGGTGTAGCGCTTATATTAGTATCTTTAGGGGTTGACCACTCTGCCCCTTTTTCAGGCTTTTGCGTTTTCAAGGGTTGCAAAACCATGCTTGCATTCGTGGCGGGTGGCGGGTGGCGGGTGGCGGGTGGCGGGTGGCGGGTGGCGGGTGGCGTCTGCCCACGTGAAGACATCTGGATTACATTCGTGGCGTACTGTTTGTACACACGGACAGTGTACGAAGCGACGCGAACACAACCTATCTGCATGCCGTCATCTTGGGTCAACGCATGCTGTCAGGAGATCTTTAAAATGTGTCCAAGGATGTTGGCCGATGTAATTGTTAACAATGACTTGGCTTACTTAGAACCAGGCAGGCAACCGCCAGAGGCAAGGGAGGTGAAGAGGCTCTACAAGCATTTCTGGGGTAGAGCTGCACCTCCAAATCCTATAATCCTAGGAAGTAGAGCCTCGGAGTTGTCATTATGTGAATACTTTCTTGTTTCACATGATCTAATAAACCAACACTTCTTTCAACTTTTTTTAAGAAACTGTTTTGAATCGTGCAACATTTTCGATCGATTGCGATATCTCTGGTAATTGCATAGTTTTATTTGTGAATATTACACAAGCAAATATTTCGTTTTTTCGTTCAGATAAACTGCAACGTGATATTATTTTATATCACTGTTGCTTGATCATATTGCACAATTTTTATGCCAAGAGAAACATGCTAAAATTCTACATGTAATTTCTTTAGAGATAGTTGTACATTCAAATCATACAAATATATTCGTCTATAAAGTGATGAAAATTTCCATAATTAGGAGGTTGGCGTATGCTGCGTTTTATATCGCGCAGGAATAATTAACTCCATTTCTTCCAATGACGTTATTACAGAAATTCATACTAACCACATGATCATCTGATTTAAGTGCACGAACGAAAGAATCCATCCGTTATTATTTTTTTCCTTCCATATATCTATAAGTGTCATTTCTCCACTACCCAACATGTTCATATTCTAAACATGTTCTATTCTTCTTTCCGTTTCCGTCCCAAAGTTCGCAACGCAAGTATATCATTTCTAATCTTTCCACTTTTCTTCTCCTTTCCTTTTATCTGAATAATGGTTTAGTATTGCATGATTCTTAGGAACATCTAACGCATTCGAGTCGAATTATTTTCCATCACTAAATACATCCTTTCTTCGATACTTCCTACACTGCATACGTACTTTCGTAATTTCTATAGCTTTTCTCTACGGCGAGAGGCGAGAAATATCCAGCGTTTCAGTGTTGGATGTTTCAAATGTTTACATCGTTGCAAAAGCGTTGATCGTTTAATAAGACCTACTATTTTGGCATATCCTTTGGCATTCGTTGATACCGGCGATTGCTCTCTGCTCACCCTTGTGTTATATTTCACAGACCTTTCTAAGGATTATGTTACCATGTTTCAATATCCATTAATGAATTTTGTAATTTTTAAGACGTTACAGTTATTTGTAATGTATATATAGTCTTACTTTGATTGACTAACTGATTTACTTGCATAATTTAATGAGAAGTAAAACAATAAAATATTGCGTATAAGCTATCATTTTGCTTTCAAAACACCTTAATAGTAATCAATAAAAAATATAACAAGATTCTATTTAGATTTCCTTCTATAACTTTCATATCTTTTCTGCATGTATATAATTTATAAAATATAACATTTAAAAAATATAAACTGGTAAAACATATAATATTCTCATGGGAGAATGTTCTCATTTCTCCTTGTACCGTACATCAATTAATGTCAAATTATACTACAATCAATAAAAATATAGCAGCAGAAATGGAAAATGTAAATAACCCATGGGAGAAAGCAAGGTATCTCTTGTGAAGACACCACAACTCCCATGATCTATTGTCGCAATCATAATTAACTAGAAGTGGTTAGAATGAAATAATTACGTAACTGTAACGCTGACCGTATGTTATGCCAACAATGGGAGCCGAGGCAGTAAAACTCGATAGCGACACATATACCCGTACGGCAACACGTGCTTGCGTGGCGATTACGAAAAACCGACGGCCAGTAGATGAAAGAAGGCCACATGCAGTCGAATGAAATCAAATATTAAAAACAGGGCCTAGGCTAATTAAGATTCTCTTAAGATGTTCACTACCGGCATCACACTATTATGATGCGTCGATTTTCATTCAGAGGTAAGAATCATAGATATGAGAAGACAGTCTCACGTACGATTTCAGGAAACCCAAACTGCAACATCCCGATTCCCACGGAAGCGTACCCCCAGTGGACCACCACCCCGTGGGGGATGGCATTATAAATAATGCGTAGCAACATAGAGCAGCGCTCATTATTATTTTAATCATTCTTTGTGCTCATTATAATTTACGTACCATATTGTGCTCATTATTTTTGTATTCATTCTTAGTGATCATTGTTATTACGGTTCATTATTATTTTGTTCACTCTTTGTGTTCATTGTTACTACGTTCGTTATTGCGCTCATCATTGTGTTTAAAAATTTTGTATAGTATTTTGCGTTTCGGGGTCTTTAGTTTTTCGGTCAAGAAAAGAGAGCCGCGACTAAGTAAAAAGAAAATTTTATCTTTGAAGTCCTCATTTCATCGCTTAGACAGAAACGGGCATTGTAATTGCGGTATTAATCCAGTTAGTAAATTGTTCAGTCTGTATCGAAATAGATAAATAAAGTAAAAGTTGATAGTAAACTATATTCGAGTTCAAGTAATAAACCCAACAAAAACATCGACGACCACCGGAGCAGCTGAGGTAATGGCGCCAGACAGCACCTACTCCTCAAGGTAAGAAAATTAATTTTGAAAATTTCCTTCTTCTCTGATAATTTCGTTGCCCTCGAGAATCGAATTAGAACTTCCTATCATCGATCTCGTTTTATTTTCGTGAACGGTTTTGAGGATAGAATCATTGTTTAAACTTTAAACAAAGGGGTTGTCCGCTGTGTCGGCTTGTGCGAACGGTGTTTTCAGCTACTCAAACACCCACTGATCTTCGCATTCCTCCTCCCATTGTTGGCAAAACATTGCCCGTCTTTGGGCAAGGCTTGCGAAACCACACGAACCCCACACAGAGAGGATCGTTGGAATCATCCTCGATTATTAAACTCGAAGGGCAAGAAAATTGTGGCAATAGAAACCATCGTAGTAAATGAACTGAGCTTTGGTTCTAACGACAAACTACTATAGCGAAATTAAAAGAGAAGAAGAAGGCAAACATAGGAATAAATATATATCAAACAACGAATATTCACATTCTTATCCAATCCATCAACGCGAAAATTCTTGTTCTACCTCGTCTAACTAACTAATATACACATATACATATATATATATATATATATATATCAACTATACTAACATCGATACTAAGTGCACACAAAATTCTCTAAAGCATATGACGACAAAATGGACAATTACATAAACTCGCTTGCCAAAAATAGTAATCCTTACTTGGGCTTTCGGTTCGGTTCGGGCCGAGGGTAACACACGGACGGAGATCTCTGGGGAAAAAGTGAAGTGTGAAGGGAAAAAGGAACAGGAAGCATAAAGAGGCATGAAGAAGGGAAAATAAAGAGTGAGCATACAAGGAGAAGGCAAAAGAAAAGCGAAAAAGGAGACAAGAACGGGAGAAAGCTACAAATAAAAAAAACTAGAAAAGAAGAGGTTAGGAGGCTAGAAGCGCGGCAAAACAAAGTAAGGTAGGGAAACGGCAGATGGCGACAAACAGGGGAAGACCAAGGAGTACTGGTAAAGCAGTCTTCAAAAATACACTGGACAAATACAGTTCGACAGAAAAAGAGACACCAGCCAGAGAGAAAGTAATGGAGGCAGTGGTGGAAAAAACAGAGAAAATGGAAAGAGGATTCGAGGCAATGATCGAGGAAATAAAATATATATATTGGAAAAGCAAGTGGAGGAGCTGAAGAGAGAAATGAAAGAGGAAAGGGAAAGAGAGACAGACAGAGAGAAAGGAGAGTGGGAATGGGAAAAGAAAGAATTATTGGGTAGAATCAGAAGAATTGGAGAGGATCAGGACAGGACAGAGAGAGAGAGAGAGGAAAGAAGAAGAAACATAGTAATCAAGGGAGTGGACTGGAACGAAGGAAGCAATGAAGAGACAGTAAAGGAGTTCATAAACGAAAAAATGAGGATAGGGGCAGAAGTAGAAAAAGCACATATGATAAAGGTGGGGTGGGGGGGGGCAAGAACACAATAATAGTGGCAACGATGAAATCAATGGAGGAAAAAATAAGGATAATGAAGGAGAAAAGCAAATGGGAAAAGGGTGTATACATGGACGATGATCTGACAAAAAAAAGAAAGGGATGGGAAGCAACACATAAGAAGGGTAGCCAGAGAAAGAATGGAACAAGGCGAATATGTAAGGACAGGATACAAGAAACTAACAATAGAGAACAAATGGTACAGGTGGAACGAAAACGAAGAGAGGCTGGAGGAAGAAAGAAAGAGAGGGGAAGGAAAATGAAAAAAGAGGAACAGGAGGGGGGACTACAATGGGGATGAAAACGTGCTTCCGAAATGTAGCAGAGCTAATAAGTAAGGACAAAAGAGAAAAGTTAAAATATAGACTACCCAAAGAATTCGACTGGAAATGCAGGGCAGCAATGACAGTAAGGAAAAAAGGAAGAGCAAAGGGAAGAATAACAACGGGTATAAATAAAAACCTAAGAGAAATAGGATATAAAGGAATTAGTGATAACATAGTTGGAAGAAAAATAATATACAATTACAAGACGTATAGGATAATGATGGTTTATAATCAAGATACATAAGGGACATGGAAAAAAATAGAGGAAAGAGTAGACGGAAGAGAAGAGGAAGTGGTGATCATCGGCGGAGACTGGAACGCAAGAACGGGAGAGGAGGGAGGGTCGATAAACGAGGACGTAGGGAAAGAAAAAAACAGACGATCAAAAGACAAGACAATAAACGTGGAAGGAAGAACACTGCTAAAGATAATCAATGGCAGCGATAAAGAAGGAGAGGAGCGGACCTATATTGGCGAGAGAGGAAACTCAGTAATAGACTATGTGATTGGCAATCAGGAGGCGACAGAAGAAATAATTTACATGAAAATAGGAAAAAGAACAGAGTCAGGCCACATGCCGTTAGAAATAGAAATAGGGGGGGGGGGCGCGGAATTACAAAAAAATGAGGAAAAGGAAGAAGAAGAGAAGGAGAAGAGGGAATGGACAAACAAAAGTGTGGAAAAATACTTGGACGAATGTAAAGACTGGACCTGCAACGGAAGAACAGTAGCGGAAATGTGGACAGAAATCAACAAGAAGATAAACGAAGCAATGCAAAAGAAGAAAGTAAAGATAAGGAATAGAAAGAGAGGAAAAGAGAGTAAAAGAGAGATGAGAAGGAAGGTGACAAAGTTTATGAAAGGAAAATACAGTAGAGAAGCTCTTATGGAGGAAAAAAGGCATTCAAATAGAGGTGCAAACAAAGAAAGGAAAGATACGAAGAAGAAGAAATGGTGAAAATCAAGAAGATAAAAACAGAACAAGAAGCGTGGAAATACATAAATAAATACAGAAGAAGAAGAGAGAATATAGATGAAGATTATATGAAATAAGCGAGGAAGAGTGGAAAAATCATTTTATGGAAATTTTAGAAGGAACAGAGCACAAAGAGGGCAGGAAAAAAGAGGAGCATCGAGCAGAAGAGAAAATAATGGATGAGAGAGAAGATAATATATAGAGAAGGAAGAGGTGATATACAAACTAAGAAACTTGAAGGAGAAGAAAGCAATGGGGGAAGGCGGGTTAGAAAATGAAGTATGGAAGTATGCACCGAAGGAAGTGGGTGAAGCGTTATGGGCTCTGTTAAGGAAAATATGGAATGGGGTGGGGATACCAGAAGATTGGAAAAAAGGAGCAAATATGTCCGATATATAAAAAGAGGGACAAGAGAGCTGGGAAGGGTTACAGAAAAGTAACATTAATGGATACAGCATACAAGATCTGTGCAGGGATACTGCACGAACGACTGAAGGCAGAGATTGAAAACAAACTGAAAGAGAGCCAATTCGGATTCAGAAAAGAAAGACGCGGTATTTGTGATAAACCATATCATAGACAAACAGTTGAGTAGAGAAAAAGAAAAACTACATGCCTGCTTTGCGGACTTAAAAGCGGCGTTCGACAGGCTAAACAGAAAGAAATTGGAGGAGAAAATGAGAAAAATGGGAATTAACGAAAACTTAACCAAAAGGATTAAAATGATATACGCAGAAACAAAGAATGTGGTAAGAATCAAGAATAACAACACAAAAGAATTTTGGACAGCGAGGGGAGTCAGACAAGGATGCCCGTTGAGCCCTACGTTATTTAACATCTACGTGGCGGGGCTGGAAGAAGAATTAAGGAAAGGACAAGTCGGGGGGGGGGGGCATAGTGGTAGGAGAAAGAAAGGTATGGTCATTGACATATGCAGACGATATTGTGCTGATGGCTGATAGAGAGGAGAAGCTAAAGGAAATGCTAAAGAGAATCGAAATATTTTTAAAGGAAACCGAATTGGAACTGAGCACGAAAAAGGCCAAGAGTGTAGTTTTCGAAAAAAACGAAAGAACAAGAGGAGACAAAGAAAATGGAAATGGGGAGAACGAGAATTAGAAGAAGTGGACGAGATAAGATACCTAGGGTACATACTACTGAAAAAACGGTAGTGATGAGAAACACATAGAAGACAGGAAAAAGAGAGCAAGAATAGCAATGAAGAAAACATGGAGCGTGGAAGAAAAAATTTCCAAACAGGACAACAAGAGGAGAATGAAGATGTTTGGAACGCTGGTAGAGAACGTGGCGCTGTTTGGAGCATAGGTATGAGGCTGGAACATGGAAGAAAGGTTGGATAGAATACAAAGAAGATATGTGAAATGGAGCTTAGGTTTAGATATGACAACACCGAATTATATATCGATAGAAGAATGTAAGCTAACAGAAATCAAAGAAAAAGTATTAGGAAGAGCAGCAAGGTATGAAGGGAAAGCCATAGAGTCAAAAAAGGAACTAGTAAAGAAGTGCATAAAGGAAAGAGAGAGAAACTGGGGAAATGGCCAATAACGGAAAAGAGCAAGAAAGAGAAAGAAGGGACTAGAAAGGATGAGAAATGGAGGGACACAGATGGAAGTAAGAGAAGAGCAAGAAAAGATGACACTAGACCAAATTATAGAAGAAAGGAGAAAGAGAGAAGCAGAAGAGAGGGGGGAAAGGATAAGGGAATCAAAATATGACAAACATTATAGAAAAATCGCCAAAGAAGAGTTAGCAAAATACTTAGAAGGAAGGATGAAGTGGAAGGACAGAAAAATATTAGCAAGATTCAGATGTGGAAACGAGACTAAATCAAGGGAATACTGGAAAGAAGAGGGAGAAAAAAGATGCAAGCTATGTAAAAAGAAAGAAGAAGACCTGAGACACGTAATAGAAGAATGAGAAATAACAGGAGAACCAAGGGACACGGAAAATAATAATAATAATAATAATAATAATAATAATAATAATAATAATAATAATAATAATAATAACGATAATGATAATAATAATAATGATAATAATAATGATAATAATGATAATAATGATAATAATGATGATGATGATGATAATAATAATAATAATAATAATAATAATAATAATAATGATAATGATAATAATGATAATAATGATATTAATGATAATGATAATAATAATAATGATAATAATAATGATAATAGTTATCCTTACTCATCCTCAATTATTAACAAATCACACACCCATACATTCTAATTGAAACGTTAAAAACCTTCTTTATTTTATTTTGTTTTTTTTTTTATTATGGGTAATAGCACAGAAATCCCCATGCTATAGTAATTAGCAAATGATACAAAAATGTAAGTATTTGTAGAAACAAATAAGAACGTTTAATAAAGGAAAAATTAAAAAGAAAATGATAGATACTTCTACCTCTCAGAGTGATCAAGCAAAAGGACCAAACGCATCGAGATCTACAGTAAGACACGGTAAACCGGCCTATCCTGTTCAATATCCATGTTTAGTGTCCTATTATAAATGTATGGCATGAACAAGAACGGCAATCAAAATAATAAATCAGCAATAGCATTCGTAAATGATATGTTAATTACATCAGAAACAATAAACCGTGACAAATAAAAATCCAGCTGCAAGACCTAGTCAAGAAAGTAGAAAATTACGCTTTCCAACACGGAAGCTAAGAATCTACACCCATAAATGTGAAACAATCTCGTTCAGTCCATATATTTCAAAAACTTCAAAAGCAAAGTACGACGTGAGAATAAATTCGAAAATATTCTTCCATACAACAGAAAATATCAACGGAAAATTTTCCGATGCAAACAAAGTTAGATCCTTCGGAGTCCATCTAAACTTCGGGTTAAATCACAACGACAACATAAAGACACAGTTATAGAAAGCAGATAAATTCTTCTTATACCTCATAAGACTACCTTACTCGAAAGATTCGCACAGATCAATAAAACTTCACTGCTACAAAACACTAATTAGACCAACCATTCTAATGTATGGTCGTTAAATCTGTTTCAATGTAAGTGTCAACGCCACGGAAAAATTAAGAATCATTGAAAGAAAATACATCACAGCATGTTTAGGAATATATAGATTGCCAGAATTGAAATTTAGCAAATATAGCAAATCACAAGCTATACGAAGAGCCAAATTAATCCATATCGATTCTTCATTCTTAAATTAGTCAGACCACTGGTCAAAGATACACAAAATAATCATAAACTTCATCGTCGCCCACAATCTATAGTCAAACCCGTTATACCATAAACACGTTCAAAAAAACAGGTTATTTCCCCCCGGAATCCTTCACCTGTTTAGATAGCGTGAAATTAATCCAAAACAATAATAACTTAGCATTATTCTATCACTACAGCAGAAACGTAATAATAAAAAATACTGTACGATAGCGACATAGACCATAAGGATAGCAATATAAGACTTATGTATAAATTGTCAACCGTAGATTTAAGTGAGACACTCAAAGACAATAAAGATAAATATTGGTGGCTAACCACCGTAGAAAATTAAATTATAGCAATAAGAAAACCGTATGTTTAGTTAGTAAATGAACCAAAGATTGTAAGCAAAGATCACAAAAGAACAATGCAAATGTCACGTAAACTTGAGGGTTAGACGATAAAATAAAATAGCTGAGTCGTAACACAACTATTAACTTTGTTTTAATTAAACTTTATTATTAATTCAGCAATCACAATGTAACACACACTGAATTAACATAAATCACAACTCACTCCAACCACGTTATGTAAGATTTAGTTACAACAATACGTTAAGTACGCGATTGTTATAAGGATAGAGACCGGTATAGATATATTGACTATTCTAAGGATACAGAATAAGTGAGTTTTTCTGGCGATACTATGTCTGAGAAAGGCTAGGGGTGAGTGTGTCTAAGGACACAGGACTATCGGATTCGTTGATGACAATTTTGGTTAAGGAAGTGAGGGCAGTAGACACCGTCTCCGATTGGATAATAAGACGGTTGGTGGACCAGGAAGGGTTTTAGCCGCCCTCGTGAGAAAGTTGCTAACGCAACATAGCAGACGCGAGGAAAACCTACTTTCCCTGTTAACCCGTAGTAAACAATAAACGTAAAAGGAAATCTAAGACAAGAGATACTCGCTTGGCCTGAAGGACCTTAACTATGAAAATTCCAAGACCCCTGGTGGGTACTTAGGACTACTGAGGGCACGCGCCAAGGATGTGCAGACATCTGGGCGCCATGCTGCCCGCGGTGTGTGGCCTGGTCTCCGATGTGAATTGACTTTATACAAACACAGTTAAATTAAGAAAATGTTCCCTGCAATTGTGTAATCATATATACGTAATTATATATCTCATACTTATACTAATTTGTAAGTTCATAGTCTAAGGAATGGTTACATTGTAAGTCAAGAAATGGTAGTATGAAGTGCAACGTTTATGTGAGCACCTATACTAGGCGTACATTACGCAAACATTAAAAACTTCCCACAAGCTGAGACCCTCAACTCATAAATCAAATTCTTTTTATTTTTGATTCATTGTAGTAAATGAAATCATTTACCAACATATTTGTCACACTTTTCTCATTCAGATAAGACCAAGCACGATATAATTTGGAGCATATTTGCTTACTGAGTAAATGATAATTAAATACATATCAATAAGTAAATCTAACATCACAAATATATTAGTAAAAGTTTAATTTTGGAAAAGTTAGAAATAAAAAAGTTTTACTTTTGATTCAGCACATAGATACATTGTCTCCGCGCTATCTGCCACTTGTGGTTTAATTTGATAATCCACGATAAGATAAACTTAAGTAGATGTTTATGTATTGTTGTATATTATTATATAAAATTAATTTTAATAAAAATTTAATACAAAATTTTAATTCAAATCAAAATGTAGTATATTTAAGAATTTATGAGTTATAATAAATTTAATTTTTTAATAATTATATTTTAATATTAATTTGAAAGAGGATTCAAAAGTAAAATCAATAAATTAATTAATTTGAAAATAGTTTTGAAAAGTGTACAAATTGCCCGTCAATTTCATTTGTGGAATAAGTCGTAACATAGTAAAAATATTGGAAAATGTTTTTAGATAAAAAATTAGTTTTTATAATATTTCATTTTTAATGAAAATTATTTAAATTGAATTTTTTTTTAAATAATAAATTTAATATTTTAGTTTAAAATTTATTAAATTATATTTTTGTAAAGTTGTATAATAAATAATTGTTAAAGTAATAATTTATGAAATAATATAATGATTTATAGATTTAGTAATGTGAATGAAATTTTAAAGAATTAAATAAGTAAAATAAATTTTGTACCTTTTGTATCAGGGTTAATTAATATAATTTAATAATTTTATTATTCTCGAAAGAAAAAGAGTTCAATATATAATTATGTTTTTGTTGAATAAAAAATTATAATATATATTTAGAAATTAAATGTTAATCGATTTTTTTATATATCTATTTTTTTTAAATGAATTTAATTCATATATAAAAAATATAAAAAATTTTTTTTATAATTTTTTTTATTTTTATATAAAAAATTTATGGGATAATCTATAAATTTAAATATATAATTAAATTATTATTATTATTTAAAAATTTATATTATAATTATATTGATTTAGTAATAATTTTTATTAATAAATACTTAATAATTTAATAATTTTATTTTAAAAATTTAAGAAATTTATATAAAATTGAATAATATATATTTATTAAAAAAAAATAATTTATAATTTATTTAAATTAAGTATAATGATTATATTAGTAATATTTTATGTTTAAAATTTTTATTTTTTAATAAATTTTGAAATATATATATATATATATATATAAGGAATTAGGCAAATTAAATATATTCACCTGTTTATCAAAAACATGGCTTATTGATTTTAATTTTAAGTCTATCTGCCCAATGATTTAATTATTTAATGGCTGCAGTATAATTGACTGTACAAAGGTAACATAATCAATTGTTTTTTAACTAAAAACTAGAATGAAAGAATTAATGAGATATATACTGTCTCATATATATATAATTAATTTCAATTTTTAGTAAAAATGCTAAAATATATTTATGGGACGATAAGACCCTATAGAATTTTATATTTATATATATTAGATGTTAAATTTTTTAAATATAAATATTTAATTGGGAGGATTAGTAAATTTATAAAACTTTATTTTAAATATAAACTTTAATTAAAGAATAATTAATGATCTTGTATTATAAATTAAAAGAATAAATTACCTTAGGGATAACAGCGTAATATCTTTTTAAAGATCATATTAATAAAGATGATTGCGACCTCCATGTTGAATTAAGATAAATTTTAAATGCAGAAGTTTAATAATTAAGTCTGTTCGACTTTTAAAATCTTACATGATTTGAGTTCAAATCGACGTGAGTCAGATTGGTTTCTATCTATAAAAATAAATAAATTATTTGTACGAAAGGACTATAATTTTTAATTAAATTATATTATTAACTTTAATTAATAATTTTGATTATATTAGCAAATTAGTGCATTAAATTTAGAATTTAAATAAATTATAATAAAATTATAATATATAATAATTTTTTTTCAATTTTTTATTAATGATATTTATAATTTCGATTAGAGTGGCTTTTTTAACTTTATTTGAGCGTAAAATATTAGGTTATATTCAATTACGAAAAGGTCCAAATAATTAAAGGTTTATTTCAACCTTTATTAATTATTAATTTATAATTAAATAATTTAATTATTAAAAATTAATAATTAAAGGTTTATTTCAACCTTTTAGAGATGCTTTAAAATTGATATCAAAGGAATTTTTTTTTTTTTAATTTTAATAATTTATATTTATATAGTCCAATAATTATATTTTTTTATCATTAATATTATGATTTATTTATCCTTGAATATATTCTTTTCTTTTTATTGATTATAGAATTATTTTTTTAATATTAATTTTGAGATTATGGTTTATCCAATTATAATAATTGGTTGAGTGTCTTTATGTAATTATTCAATTTTAGGTTCATTACGTTCAGTTTCTCAAATAATTTCATTTGAAATTTTATTATTTTTGGTTTTTTTTTACTAATAATTTTAATTGAGAATTATTCTTTATTTATATTTATAAAATTTCAATATAATATATATATATTTTTTTTATATATATCCTTTATATATTATTTTTATAATTAGAGCATTAATTGATTTAAATCGAGTTCCATTTGATTTGATTGAAGGTGAATCAGAATTAGTTTCTGGATTTAATGTTGAATATTATAGAAGATTATTTGTATTAATTTTTTTTATCTGAATATTTAAATGTTATATTTATAAGATTATTATTAACAATAATGTTTTTTGGATTAAATTGATGATCATTTAGTTTCATTTTAGTTTATTTATTGCATTTAATTTTATTAATTATAATTCGTGGTGTATTACCTCGTATTCGATATGATAAATTAATAATAATATGTTGGGTTGAATTATTAGTGTTAATTTTAATACATTTAATATTAATTTATTTAATAAAAGAATTTATTGTTTTGATAGTATTTTAATTTGTATTTAAAAAAATATTTAATTTTTAATAAAAAATTTTTATAATAAATTATTATTAATTTTAAATTAATTTTATTAATTTAACAATTATAAAAATTTATATGTATATATATAAAGTTTTTAATTATTATATTTAAATATATAAAAGTTTGTTTATACAAATTTAATTAATTAAAAAATTAATTTTTATTAAATTTATATATATATATTAATATATAATATATATAATATATAATAATATATAATATATAATATATATATAAAATATTAATAAATGATCAATAAAAAATTTTATTTATAAAATAAAATTTATTTAAATTTATTTAAAATAAATTATTTAAATTAATTATTGGAATTAAATACAAAATAAAAATTGATATGAAAAGTATAATTACTCCTCCTAGTTTATTTGGAATTGTTCGTAGAATTGAATGTGCAAATAAAAAATATCATTCAGGTTTAATATGAATTGGTGTAATTATTGGATTTGCTATTTTAAAATTATCTGGATCACCTAAGATGTAAGGTATTTGTAAGTTAATTAATATAAATGAAATAAAATTAAATCAAATATGTAAATATATAATGAAAAAATAAAATGATGCTCCGTTTATATGAATGAATCGAATTAATCATCCTGAGTTTATATCTTTTATAATATTTGAAATTCTATTAAATGCAATATTGATATTTGGACAGTAATGTATTGATAAAAATAATCCTGAGATAATTTGAATTATTAAAAATATTCCAAGTATTGATCCAAAATTTCATAAGTAATTAATATTAATTGTTGCAGGTAAATTAATAAATGATATTGGTAAATTTATTATATGAATTTTATAAATTGATGAAATTACTTTTTTCATTTTCTTGCTCGTAAGTTTTTGTTTTTAATATAACAAATTTTTGTTATAATAAATAATATAATAATTAAGAAAATAATAAATATTAAAAGAATATAATAGTTGGGATTTAAATATAATTTTTTAATATTATAAATTTTATTATTTTTGTAATAATTAAATTTTAATATTTTAATATTTATATCATAATGATTAATTAAGAATAAAAAAGTTAATATTAAAATTAAATTTGTAAAAAATAAATTTAAATAATTAGTTTTTTAAAATGGTTTATTAATTAAACTAATAAAATAAGAAAATAAAATTAAAATTCCTCTAATAAAAATAATTTAAAATTAAAATTAAATTAATATTTAAATTTATAAATATAAGGAAGGGTAGAATTATAAAAGTTTTCATTAATAATAAATTAATATATTAAAATTATCTATAGTTATATTAATATTTTTAAATTTTTAATTTACAAAATTAATGTTTTTATTAAACTATATAACTAATATATAAATTTAACAAAAAATAGTTTAAATAAAAACAATAATTTTGGGAATTATAGATATTTTTATAAAATTTTTTTGAAATTTAATATTATATTAAGAAATTTAATTTTTTTAAGTTGGTTAACATTAAATTTATTTTAGAATTTGTTATTGTGAATTTAATTTTATTAATTTTAATTATTTTATTAAACAATAATATTTATTTTTTATGTACTAAATGTACCGTACGTATTAATTTCAATTCAGTGTATCCTGCTATTATTATTAATTGGATATAGTGCACTGCTATATAATATTGATAGTTCAAGAAAAGTATTAAAGCAGTGAAAATTATAGAGTTTTTAAGAAACAGGACGACAGAAGCAGGACAGAATCGCAACAGACGGACATTGCAAAAGTGTCTTTTGCTCCGCCTCCAAGGGTTTGCACCCCCCCAAATGTTTTCAAAATTTCCTAAGGAATTATACCTGGCTTTATACCCTAGCAAATTTTATGACCGCATGAAAACATACTTCTTAGTTTCCTACTTTCTTTCATATTTCCCCATTCCTATTTTCGTAATTAATAAGTTCAAACTAACTCGTATTCAATGTATCTCAAATATTATTTATAAAAAATGAGAAAATTAAATATATAAAATATAATGATGTAAATAATATATTTAAATTAGTATATGGGTATTCAATTATTTGTTTTCCTAATCAAGTAAGTATAATAAAAATATTAATAAATGATCAATAAAAAATTTTATTTATAAAATAAAATTTATTATTTTTTAAATTATTTAAATTAATTAATTAAACCTAACCCCAAACTAACCCCAATCTTAGGATTTTGTTAATTAAGGTCCTTCAAACGGACAAACAGTCTTTATCCCAATAGTCCCTAAATCTACCACCTACTACGGGAAGATACGGGAAATCTGCTTTTCTCACGTACGACGCTTCCTGCTAGCATCTTTCTCTCAAGGATGGTTAGTATCCTTTTCCAACCACCAACTCAAAATTTAGCCAATTAACGACGACGTCCACTTCCCTCACTTTCCGAACCAACGCTTTCCTAAACGAATCCGATGATCTCGTATCCTTAGACACACCCCATCATAGTTTTTCCTATCCAGCATCATCGTGACGGAAAGTCAGTCGCGAGACGCCTGTCCGAATTGATAGTTGATAGTTGGCAGCAATCACTGATCCGAGTTGCTCGACATCTCAGGCAATCATCGTCCGAACTCGTAGCGCATATCGAATCGTATCTACCCGAATCTACCCGAGTTCGAACTTGTAATCGCGAACCGCGAACCGCGAACCGCGAACCGCGAACCGCGAACCACGAACCGAAATTAATAACCGCGAGTTTTACGTCAAGTATACTCACCGAATATATTTTGTTAATAAATATTTATTGTTAAACATATTCGAGTGTTCCTTCAATACCTATCACGCCCATTACCTCAGAAGTAACAACGGTGAAGGGCAAGCGGTGGGGATCAACACTACGAGGGGACGAAAGGAGATGCTCCCGGGGCCCCAACGGGAACGATTATGGGCCATAGAATAAGAATATATATAAAAAATTTCCTGCAAAAAGTGATAATTTCGTGGATAGAAGATTGTGGATCAAAGGAAAACGACGAAGAAATATCTAGTACAGCAAACACTTATGAGACATATGACAAGCAGATCATCCAGACTAGATCACCCACAAAGACTATCAAATTTCGGAAAACATAAACTTATAAACATAGTGTCTAGTCGTCGGAGTAAAAAAGCCCCAAAACCCCAATGTAGAATTTGCACAATTAAAAAAGAAAAGAAGTAGAATATGTTTTGTCTGTAAATTTTGCAATGTTTCATTACACAGAAGCGATTGTTTTGGACGATATCACACTTTTAAAAAAATATTAAATTATTATTTGCTTGAAGAAAATCATTGTATGGATTATGGAATATTATATAAATATTAATCTAAAAACGATTCTAATAGATCAAATAAATATCAATATAAATATTATAAGTAATTTCGCCAAATTTGAGTTAACATTTCTATAGGTATGAGAAAAAGCGCGTATATTCCCGCGCGATATCCTAGA